>NW_015115605.1:0-64239 GCF_001443285.1 Poecilia latipinna
TGTTGACTGAAACATTATTTAGTTGTTTTTATTGTGTGCAGTATTGAAGAATATATGTATATATATATTTTTACTATAAAGAATCTCCTTTCTGTGTAGAGCTAGCCACAAACTTCTTAATTCCCTTGGTAGATTTAGCTTCTGGTTTCTACCTGATAAAACTGAAACAGAGATCTTTAAAAGATTATCAAAATATAGCAGAGGAAATATGAGCTTATTTACAATCTTTTAACCTCAACATTAATGCTGAAAATAATGAAACCCTTCTCAATACTCACTAGGAAAATATTTTTGACCTTACAGCACTCAGATCCTTCTAATTCCTGAACGATTTTTTGCATGTTTCTGCTGGATTTCTGAATGACAGACTGATTGACTCTGTCAATGTCACTTAGTCACAACAAAGACTAGTGAAAATGCACTTTACGTCACCGCCTGATATTCTTTCCAACCATTTTTTTCTGTGTCCAATTAAGCTTCAGAATGATCCAAAGCAGGAAGCCATTCACAGACTTTGATCAAAAAGCCGATCCGCTACCTTTCTTCCACAAGACAACCTTGAAGCTCGTTTGAACAGCAGTTGGGCAGAGATTCCTTTCTCTACTGCGCAAAGAAAGAAAAAAAAAGATCAGGAGACCCAGTCAGGTTCACTGAGAGGTGAAACAACGAGATCCAGATCTTAATGTATGGCATTCTGACTGTTCTGATAACGCAGTGTTCTGGTCTAAGGAACTGAAGGATCAATTTTGGCCTCATTCATTCATTCATTCCATCCTTCCATCCATCCATTTTCTGTACACCCTTGACCCTAGCGGGGTGGGGGGGGGGGGGGGGGGTGCTGGTGGCCATCTCCCCTCATAATTCATTGGAAATGCTCATTTCCAGTCCTAAAATCTTCAAGTAGTTGTTAGATTTTCTCTTTGTTATTGTATGTTTGTGATGTTCTTTGTGTAATGATTTACTATAAGGTTGACCTCTGAGCAACCAATAGTAAATACAGTCCTTGATCACATGATTACAAGTAAATCATATTTGTATATAAAATCTCATCATCCACACTTTGTTCACGTAGAAGATAACAGCTGGGAGGTTTTATCTATCAGAAGGATTTTACAATAGACAGTCATGGGATATTTTGAGACTCGTCAATATTTAATAAGACTGACAAAGTATTGATGTATTGATATGATTTAAAACAGCATCAGTCTGCTACATTAGAGACAGGATTTGATGAATAATCTAGGGTAATCCTGTAATTACACTAGAACTGAAAAAAATACTACTTCTATTAATGAACTTGCAACACATTTTATTCTCATTCATGCAACATTCCCCAAATCAGATTCAGCAGGTCAGACCTCAAAGTAAACCAGCATCAGCCTGAAAAGGCCCGATGGGTGCATGTCAAGTCACTTTATACATATTTGTATAAAATATGTCTTCATTCCTAAGTACATTTTAATTAAATTAAGTGTTTCCATTATCCTGTGCAGCATTATTTGACACCAAACTGCTTGTCAGCTTTCTGTCTCAGATCTAATTTTTAAAAGTCCAACAACTTGTGACCACAGCAGAGGGTCAGACGAAAGAGCTCTGTCTGAAAGCTGTGCTTTGCAGCTCAGCTTTCACCGCCATCTCTTACATCGATCTCCCAGTCTTGTTTTCTGTTGCCGAATTCATCTGTCATATAGCAAAGAGATGAGGGAAGGCTTCAAAGAAAACGGGCGATTTGCAACTCAAACAGGGAGGCTGAAGCAGCAACCGTGTTGGAGATGTTTGAAATGGAAATGACATCTGGCAAGAAACCTGCTGCAATTAATATTTCTCATTACTGCTTCTCCACCAACCATCAACGACCATTTAGGATTTTGTAACATTTACATAAAACAACATATCATTAAAGAAAAAGAAAAAAAAACTGCATTTGATACAGGTTGGATCTACACTTTGTTTACTGAATGATTTCCCGCCTGAATAAACAAACATATGCGACCGTTGCAGAGCCACCCCAGCAACCACAATTGAAATGCGCTCTGAGCAAACAGAGGCAGAGTGCTGTGGCCTGAGACTGGGAGGTGCTGTTCCCCATCCAGACTGAGTCACACTCAGCTGCAAACTGCTTCAGTGCACATCAGAAATGACAGTGGGTGGAAACTTCTCGGACAACATCATTGAAAAGCAGCAGACGTGGTACCCTGATGTCACCAAACGACTCACTCTCCGGAACCTCAGGAGGGCTGCGACGGTCAAGTCCATAAACGTTGCGTTCCGGGCGAGTCGCGACGGACTTGTCAGAGTGTGACGTCCGGCTAAACATCCTTGGTGCAGTGCCAAGCAAGTAAACACAGCTTCTGTTTGCCCACATGCTCGATTGAGACATAATACCACTGCTGCACACAGTGAACGCAGTGATTTCGTTTTCAACCCCATTCTTCAATAAATGTTTGAACTGATATGCTCCTCATGCAAGTGGAAACCTATTGCATCATTAAAGTTTGTAATGAAGAGCCTTCAGTTATTTTTACAGCAGAGCAAAAAGTGGGGTGATCATGATCCGTACAAAATCTCTTGAATTTTAAGGAGATCAACATTTCAGAAAGAGTTGTGGGCATAATTTGAGCGAGAAAACAATAAAATTGTTGATTTAATATTGAATTTGATTGCGATAATGTGTTATATGCATGTCTGAAAAGGGTCTACTAATGAATTTTTTAACCATGACATTGGTTAAATTATAGATAGCACCAGAGTGAGAATCTGGTATTAAATAAAGCTTATCATCAGGGATAAAAAAAAAAAAAGTTATAATAAAAAACTATTTTCTTAGGTCCATTTTCAGACCTAAGATGAAGATATGGGTCACTCTTTCTTCAAAAAGCAACTCCTGTATTTAGCAAACTTTAATTCATGAGTGCACCCAAGTCGGTGTTGAATACAAGTTGCTAAACGTATGTGGTCTTATTTATTATGAAATTAGAATAGAAGCGAAAGCGTTGTTCACAAAAGGCATATTTTGCACTCTAATATTGGAAAGTTTAAGACAATTGAAATTTATCAGCGGAAATCACAAAATTAGCTCACGAATAAAACAGTCCAGATACCTCTACGTTAAAGTATTACCGTCTTGCCCTGAATCAACATCTGCAGATCTTTGTTGTTGTCTTTTTTTTTTTTTTTTTTTTTTTGGTCATAACTACATTTTTCCCCCACCACCCTGGCTCACTCTCCTCCTGCTCTTTTCTCGTGCTTTAATGGACCTCCACACTGCGCTCGAGTCACTCTGTACAAACCATTTTCCAATTGCAGCAACATATTTTGCAGTAACCCCTTCAATTTGATTGACTGGGCTCATCACAGACTATATTCTGCACTATATATTGTAGCAGTGCATAGCATTTTGAATTCGCAGGAAACATTTGTTTGTGAGTAAAACACCGTACTTGTATTGTAAGTTTGATGTTTTACATTTTCGTCAGTTCTACAGCTTAGAAACTGCATAAAAAATTTGACTACCATATACATTATTTTGGTAACACAAGTCAAATGTAGTAATTTATCTGAAACATTTATTCCTGCTAATTTGGTTGATTATGACTTACAGCTAATGGGAATAATAACATTACATTAAACTAATAAAAAAGGTTAATACCACAATATTGACCCTCTCAGAATGTGCATGCATTGTACAGTACATGCACTTAATTTCTTGGTTGTCGTTTATTTTGTATTAATTACTTCAATGCAGTGTTGCATGGAGGCGATCGACCTGTGGAGTAAAAAAGAATCTCATGTTGCTTTAATAGAGGCCTCCAGCTCATCCTCAGCCTAAAGATACCCATGGATTCAGTTTGGGGTTTACATCAGGCCAGTTTGCTGACTGATAAGCCAGAGTTTGTATCGGTGCGTTTAAGCAGAAGAAAGCATAGTGCTCTAAAATCTCCTTATCTGCTGCATTGACTTTGTAATGTATAAAAGAGAGCGCACAAAAACCAGCAAATCCTCAGTGGCTGTGGAAACATCACACTGGCCATTCGAATATCAAACTCTGGAATAGTCTGCTTTAGAATCATCTTCCTGTTTCATGTGCACCTCTTTCGACCAGACTTTTTCCTTCCACTTAATCTTCTATTAACATGTATGCGGAGCATGTGGAAGAGCCAGCTGCTCATGTCAAGCTTCGTGTCAGTGATCGTCTGATGGGCAACTATAAAATCATTAACATTTAGGTCATAATATCTCAATAAAGACCTATTTTTACTTTCAGCCTAATGTGATATTTGAGAAACTGCATTTTGGTTTTCTATAGCTGCAAGCCATGACATTTAACATGATCACAGTGTCCAATATAGTTTATTAATTTTACTTATCTCATTGAATTAATGAAAAATAACTTCTTGATAATATTTAATGCAATAAGCGAGCCTCAATGTCTCAATAAAGCAGAAAGTCACTTTTGCAAGTCATTGGTCAAGTCTGTGCACGCCTATTCAAAATAAGATAAAAACGGGTTCGACTGTAGATTTGTATGACCAAATGAAGAGCTCAGATCTCGACTGACAAATTAAAACCCACTTGAAGACCCGGGGGGAGGGGTAAGGGGAGGGAGGCACCAGCGGAGGTGCACTGATCCCCGGGCATGAGTCCTGCCAGCGGAACGTCGATGTCAGGAAGAAGCAGAGCGAGAAGAGGGTCACATTCCGGAAAAAAAAAGTCTGTGATTTAAAGTGCTAGAGCTTTCAGCCTTCGCCCTGTAATTAACTCCAGAACAAACTTAGAGCACTCTGAGAGCCGCATGCTTGCCGAGCCGAGCGAATCGCCTGGAAACTCCTCAGGAAGTTGAGGCGGATCATGGCTCCGCACTTCTCAAACAGTTGTACTAATGCGCTCGGCTCTCGTCCTCCTGCCCTGCTCATGCTCTGTTCGGCTTCTGTCAAAACACAAGCTTCGCCCTTTGAAACTAAACAACACGAACTGTTCGCTGTTTGGACCCGCCAGCACGCTCCTCGCAGCTGCCTGCTCCGAACCTTCTGACACAGGGATTAGAAAGTAAAGTGAGCACTTACGGAAGGAGAGAAAAATCCCACAGACTGCCACTTTGTGCCCGATGTGTGGGCTGCTCGACAGCATCCTGAGAGAGTCCTGTGACTGGTGTAGGCGGTGGAGGAAGCTCACAGAGCATGGGCTTACTGGCGGTGGATTTTTTTTTTTCCCAATAAAAAAAAAAGACAGGGTTATTCCTTGTCACAGTTTCACGGCAAACGGGGAGTGGGTTTGTGCTCAGCTAGCAGGCATCCCCAAGCTTCTGTCCAAGGCGCAGGGACGCGCTCTGCTGGCGGGATGAATTCAGCTGACAGAAGGTCTGAGCAGATGGAGAAAATCAGAAAAACAAAAAACACCCACACTTTCTGCTGCTGACTTCAGGTGCTCTTGTGAAAATCGAAGCTGTTTTTAGTATTAGAGACACTAATTTTACCTCGGGCTTTTGAATTTTGTACATGTTGAGAGTTTTTTTTCGTGTGTGTTTACCTTTAAAAAAAACACAATCAACCGTGTATTAAGTAATGAAACTATGTGGCCTGACAGAAAAAGCCATACCCCTTAGTGTTGTTGACATTTGATCACTTTACAGCTTCAAACTTTATTTATTATATTTTGCATGATACTAGCATGTACAGTTAGACCCCAAAATTGTTTACTCCTGGTAGATTTACATTTAACATTATTTTTCAGTCATAGAGCCAATTAGGATTTTCCTTCTTTTTTTTTTAAACCAAGATAAAACCACGTTTCTACTGTAATTTTGTTGAACTCCACTCATTTGAGTCATGGCACCAGGGGAAGGGCCCCTGGTCCCATCACAATAATGTTTAGGTCTCTACACTGATTGTCTTCAATTAAGTTTGAAGACACGACTGTGGCTTGGCCATTACAAAACATTAATATTACTTACAGTCAGAAGAAACTTGTAAAGTAAAAAAGTGACTTTATTCCTAAAACTAGCGGGGAGAATGAATAATTAAATTTTTAGCTGTGGTGTGAAAAGAAAAAAATGAACTTTTTTTTTACAATTTGGAACCTGAGATGTGTGATGTGCATTTTATCCAGACCCCTATAAATCTGACAACCCAAATAAAATCTAGAGCAAGCATCTGCCTTTCTATATCAGCTAATTAGTAAAGAGTCGAATCTTTAACAGAACGTAGATGTTCTGGTAAAGACTCAGAGGTTTGTTTATGAACTTTGGTGAGACACATCAGAGAGAAACTCGGGGTGAAGTTTGAAGCAGGGTTAGATTAGAAAACAAAAAACCAAACTGCAGAAGTGTTGTTCAATCTACTTTCCAAAAAGAGAAAGATTATAGCACAACATGACATGACAGAAAAACAACAGCTATAATCAGTGAAGTAGTCGCAAGTCACATGGTAGGAGCTCCAGACATTCCCAGGTGAGAGAACATGTGAGCAGGAAAACGTTAAGTCATGCAGTCCCCAAGTGTGGCTTTATGATCAAACAATGAAATGAAAGCCACTGCTGAAAAGAAACCATCATAAGGGACAATTTACAGTTATGGCTTGGTGACTAAAATCTAACTACTGGTACATGCAAAACACAATGAAAACCTAATGATGCACATGATCCTGAAAACACCATCTCTACAGTGAAACATACTAGGGATGTGCTTTTCTTCAGTAGTGGTAAGGAAGCTAAATACAGGACAATCTTGGAAGAAAACCCGTTGGAGGCTGCAGAAAATGTCACATTCTAACTGCAGAGCTACAATCATTGGTTTAGATTAGGTGTGTTGAAGCAGAAACACATCTAGAATTTTTAAGGCACAAGCTCTCGATGGCTGGAGTTTGAGACTTGAGGTTTAGATCAAACTTTGTTTGTGTGCTGGAATTCACTATTTAAAACTCAGACCTTAAGCTCAGACCTTCAATCTGTAGCAAGACTTAGAAAGACTTAAAAATCTGTAGCAAGACTTAAAAATTGAAGTTCTATCCAATCTGACTGAACTTGATCTACTTTGAAATAAATAATGAGTGCAACTTTCACTGCTTAGGTATGAGATGCTTGAAGAGACAAAGCATACGTAAATGCAGCAAAAGAGCCTTTACAGAGTATTGACTCTTAAGGACAAATACACTTTAAATTCTTAACATTTTTATTTGTGAAGACAATTCAAAACCATTTGTTCTTTGCCTTCATTTTCGCAATCATGACTCATATTTTGCTGATCTGTCATATGAGCTCTAAGGAAAATACGCTGAAATTGTGACTGCAGCATAGCAAAATGTGAACTGGATATGAATGGTTTCGGAAAACAAAGCACTGTGCATTCAGTTACTTGACATGTGCCTCCCTATGGTGTTTAAAAGCCGAAACCAACAAATTTCTCAAAATTGTATGTTGCAGTTTGACAGGAGTAACACAAAAGTGTTCATACTTGAATTCAAAAATCCCTGCTTTGGTTTGGGGAATTTTAACTACTAAATTATTTTGAAATTGCCCCATTTAAAGAAAAGAAGGAATTTAACCTTTTCAAAAGGGAATCTAGAAAGATTGAGAATGAAATCCCCTACAGATGCAAGTGGCTCCCTGCATAAAAAGTGCAGGCTTTTCTGCATTTTCAAACCAGCCTCCTTATTCAGACCAGGAGGTAGCTAAAGAGATCAAGCAGAATAAAGCACATGTGTGATTTCAGGTAAGTGGTCTAACCTCACCACTTAGTCAGCATGCTGCTGTAATAGCTGGACCCTGAACATGGGGATACCAAAATAGAAATAGGATGCTGTGTGTGCATTTGGCAGACGTTTCATCCTGAGCGACTTACGAATGAGCATATAACAATGCAGTGAATATCAAAGCTAATAATAAACCACTAGCCAGGCTCATTCAGAGGTGACAGTGTTAAAACAGAGTGCAGGCATAGAGTGAAGACAATAAAAAGAAGCAGTAGAGGGATAGGTGAGTCCATTATGGTGCTAGGATACGGAGAAACAATAAAAGAAAGAATAAATGCTGAAAATTCAAAGTTCTTAAGTTGTTTTTTTAGCTGTTCTAATAATTGACTGCCATTTACTGTTGAAGTCTTGGAGCTGTGATTCTGCCTCAGTTCAATATTACTTCTATCTTTAATGTCTTTTTATAAATATAAAGTTAAAGCTACGTCATTACTGAACATATTTCTCTAAATGAGTCATTTTTATGACTTTGAACTTGAGTTCACACTGCTTGAGTTCATTTAAACTTTTGGGGATAAACATCAGTCATATTCAGAACAAGGCAAGCAAAACATGTGAGAGTTCCCCAGATCTTGCCAGGTTTCCATGTCCTTCCTACTAATGTGTATGACATCTTTGTTATTCTACCATTCAAAAAAGAAAAAAAAAATTCTTAGTTTTAATTTGCTTTGTACAACTGTAAAAAAGCGTTTTGTGAATATATCTGAAAGCCAAGTGCATGTTTCTCCACTGTTAAACACAAATATAGCAATTAGTCTAATTAACCGAAATAAGAGCTGTGTAGTCCTTGCACATTGTGAAGGCCCTTTCTGATCGTGCTCTTTCATGTGAGGGCCTTTCCTTCAGAGGCATTAAGATTCACTGTAAAAGTTGCTTTGTGTTTTTTTATGCTTTCACAGTTGTGGGTTGCACAATATTCATGAGGATCCTCTCTTAGCATTGTAATGAAGCTGAGAAAGTAATGATCCTTGAGAAATGAGCTGAAGTGTCACAGGAACATGAGGCATGATTTTTTTTTTCTTCAGATGACAGAATAACCACATCCGGAGAAGCACTGTTGTTTCACAATCAGTGCAAGTTGGTTTATCTTCTCATGTTTGATTCAGGAACATTTAGGCCAACTTCCACATAATTAAAAAAAAATAATAATAATAATAATTCAGATAAGCTCCGGCAGATCAGAGCAGCTTCATGGCACAGCAGGAAACAATGGGATCGAAACCGCATCACACTGGATTCTAGAGCTAATTAACAGACAAAGACAGGACATAACCTAAAAACCTTAAAGGGGAGGTATGATGTAAAATCGACTTTTTTGAGCTTCATATCATGTTATAATGTTATTCCCACATAAAAACATCCCCAGAGTGTTGCTTTGATTCTTTCATGCATGTTTGAGAAATCCTTTAATCTCCCCCGGCAGCCATTCGAGGTTCCTAAGCACTTGCTGTCGCTGAGCGCCGCCTTCTCCACACAGCTCCTCCTCGGAGTTGCAGTCTCCAAGCCGAGCTTCCATCTCACAGAGCATCCCCTACCCATGACCTCCCCTCAGCTCCTTCAGACTAGTGGCAGCAGCAATTAGCAAACACCTGGTGTAACTGCAAGTCTGCTGAGTTTATCATATGAACTACTTCTCAGTGCTATGCTCCTAAGAACAGCTATGTACAATATGGATTATTACTGTGTAATAATCCATCTTGAATGAAAAGCACTGTTGCAGCACAACTTGGTTAGAACTGAACCAGACATCAACCAACTAGAGTGAGACTTAATATTGAATGGGCTCAAGATTTCCTCCTCCTCCTTCATGAATATTCTACTTTGTTGTCCGTGTTTTCCTCTTGAATGGGGATTTTTATGCATTCAACATCTGAACACAATTAAAGGAAACATCAGTAAAATAAATATATGCTTAATTACATACTCTTTATGCTTACAGTCTGCCAGTGTATATGATTCATACCTAACTATACTGTACCTTCTAAAAATTCAGTTTTTCTAGAGCAGCTAAGTTGTTTTAATAATGTTTTTTATAACAGTGTAGTTAACATCCATCCATTGTCTTACACGCTTGAGGTTTCGCGGGGTGCTGGTGCCTATCTCCAGCAGTCAACAGGAGAGAGGCGGGGTCACCCTGGCCTGGGCAGGTTGCCAGTCCATTGCAGCTCAACACAGAGACAGACAGGACAAACAATCATGCATGCACTCAGCCACACCGAAGGAGAACATAGAAGAGACCGGTTAAGCTGACAGTCATGTTTTTGCACTGCGGGAGGCAGCCGGGGTTCCCGGAGAGAACCCACGCATGCACAGGGAGAACATGCAAACTCCACGCAGAAAGACCTTTTTGTTGCAAGGCAAAAGTTCTACCAACTGTGCCACTGTGCAGCCCACAACACGTTTAATGTTAGTAAAAACAAAGAGTTGTGTTATATCTCTGTCTACCAATTTCAAGATGACCTTTCTCTTCTTCCCTTGTAGATGCTCGTATTTACCGAGCTTTCCCTGAATAATTCAGTCCCCATGCAGCCCGAGTTGTGAGTGTGAGAGTAATTATGTTTTAGAGTGGAGCAAAGTGCTAATAGTTATTGTAATCAAAAAACAAATTAGATGTGTAGAGCCTCCCTTCAAGTAATTAATGCTTGCTTTCATGAAGTTGCACACCCTCCATACTTCCCATGTAATAGATTGATGATGGGAGTTCAGGTGTGTGCATCTCTGTGTTTGTGTGGGTGGGCAGGGGATGATAAATTGCAGGCTTCAGGATCTCCATGGATATCGTTTCCATGAACGATCGGACCAGCAAAAAATAAATACCATGCTGACAATTTACTTGATGGACTGTGCAGAATCTAGTTAGGTTCCCACATTATATACCACACCAGACTCCCTCCATTCTTATTCCATGACAAACTTTGTGGGGGATTTCTTTTTTTTTTCAAGATAATGACACCTACCCTGCATGCTTGTTACCTTTATATCCTTCTGGAATTATTATATTCACCACTGACATGCTCAAGTATAGATTTCTATCTGCATGGGTAAATCTTCTGAATCCACTTAATACATTTCTTACTGTCACTGCAAAAACCTAAACCAAGGGCAGACCAATTGAACTACCATGTCTTACTTAGAAATTAAAAGGCTGGCTGTTTTGAAAGAATGAAAACATTTATTAATTATCCATTTTCATAATGACATGAATAATGAAAATACTGATTCACTTCTAAGAAAATACATTACATGTCATGCAACTGTTATAGAACAATAATTAAATCATGTATACTGTATTATAATGCCTTGAAAAGATATTCATATAACTTGAGTCAATATGCATTTTAACATTAAAGTCACATACGTACGTGTATTTTATTCAGATTTTATATGTTAGGGTTTTCATCCATTCATCCATCTATTAACTGTAGCTGCTTCCATGCTGAGTTATAGGGAATCTTAGGGGCCTGAAGGTGATTTGAAAGCGGCATTGGTGCCCAGTACTTCACAACCCGAAGACTCACAGGACAGAGAACCATGCACACACACACACACTCACAAACTTAAATGTAATTTAGAGAGATTAATTAACCCAACAACAATGTCTTTGGACTTTGGGAGGAAGTTGGAGCAATGCATACTAACAAGCACACAAGCCAAATGGAAAAAAACACAGAAAAGTTGTTTACACCGAAATCAAATAAGCTTTCTTGAAAGTCATTAAGCTGAGTTTGAACTGCACATCTGTGGAAATGTATTTCCTCAGGTCAGAGGTCACCATGGTTTGGGTTTCTCCGCTCACAGCTTTATTCCACCACATCCGAGTTGTGTTAAACAACAAAACATACGTTGATTCATAACATTGCAAATGACCCACTTTCTCAGTTTGGATATAAATGTTTTCGTCTCAGTCAGTTAATTCCAGTTCCCTCATCAGGCTGATAAATGGATCAATACCAGAGAGAGAGTCTGGGTGGTTCACAAGTATTCAGTGGCTCCAAGGTCCAGAAGCCATTCAGGGCCAAGTTGTTTGATGATATGCTGGTATTCCAGTCAATTTCTTCACACAGTCTGAAATAAAGCAGAAAATGCAGTCCCTTCACATACCAATCCATGCTTTTAATCTGAGCCAGGTGTTAAACAGGCAGTGCATGTGTGGAGCGGTCTGTTCTATTGAAATGGTTATAATCCGGGCCGGACTCCTATTCCGCTGGGTGAAATGTGCTCCTAAATCTCCCTCATTGTCAGCGTAACTGATGAAATTCAAAGGATCATCGGTGCAGTGTGACAGTAAAAAAAGAGACGAAAAAAAGGAAGAGCTCAGATAATCATTTTTGAAATATTGCAGCTCACCTTTAGTTCCCCTCTATCAGTCACAGTCACGTCAGAAGTGATGGCTTCGGAGAGATGAGACTTTCTCTTCAGAACATCATGATGTGGCACACTGAGAGGATCAATCAGAACCTCATAGGGGACACCTGGATGAGTCCAGGATGAGGGAATCTGGATGCTCCACATCTCAGGCTGGCCAAATGTCCCTGCAGATGGAAAATCACATTTTAACGTATGTTCTAATAAATTGCATTTAATGGTGCTGAACAAATTTGACTGTAAAACTGCAGCTTATTGAAATGTCATATTTCTAAATGACTTTCCCTGCAATGTGTCACGACGTGCAGAGCATTTTGTGCCGTCCTAGATAAAAATGTAACTTTTCTATGCATTCATAAATCTGCTAAAGGTTAATTCATTTTTTCTGACTTACTTCTGAAGCTTCATTTAAAAAATAACAATGCTAAGGGTTTGATTTCTTTGAATGCAGAATGTCTGCGTCTGCCTGGTTGTCATGCAAAAATCAATAGAGTGGTGTTTAGTTGACAAATGGTTCAAAGTGGGATCACAACATGCATCATAAACAGCTGTGCTCTTTTTAAACGTGTATGGATTCATCTTTCAAGAGTTGTTAAACTCACTATCTGGAGAGATCAGTCAATCTTCTCCCTATCGGCCACATTCCTGGCTTGCCAGAGGAGATAACACGGCTCATGTTCTCACGCTTTTGACACCTAATTTATATACTTGATGACTGATTTCGTGTTTGGCTGAGAGGTGTAGAGCAGATCTTTCTCTAGTGTGACAAAGTCAGAGGTTTGTTATTGGCTGCTTTTATTCAGCCTCAAGCTCTTGAGGCTCACTCAGGTGTAAGTTTTATATCTTTTGCTCAAAATGTAAATACTGAAAATAGATTCAAGGCAAGGCAGGTTAACATGTTCTGCATTTGGAAAAGTATTCATGCCTTTATTTTATTTGACATTTTTTTCATAGTACAACCACCTTGAAGCTGCCAATTTAAGCATACAGTCAATACTTTAAAGGTCCAACTTACTGCATTACAGTTGAATGTATTTTAATGAAGATTCCTACTACCTTTGAAAATCTAGACACTGACATTTTAGCCCATTTGTTTGTGCAAAACAATTAAAGCTTGGTCAGATTGAATCAACACTATATTTGAGCATCAATTTTCAGCTTTTACCAGAGTGTCTAAATTGGATTAAAGTCTTTACTTTGACTAGGTCATTCTAACTCACACATATCTCTTGACCTACACCAACAGATTTAAGCTCTGTGTGTTTGCAGTTATCCCCCCTTCAATATCCCAAATTTCAATTATTTTGTAGCCTCCAAGATTTTTCTGTATTTTAGCTCCATCATCCATCTTCCTATGAACTCTAACCAGGTTCTCCATCCTGACTGAAGGATAATGTCGTCACCACCATGTTGTGGATTGTATTTTAAGAGCCATAAGATTAAAGGGCCTGAGTGCAAATGCAGGTCTTTTCAGGGGTTTATGTTGAAGTTTCAAAAACCATTATTCTTTCCATGCATAAAATCCCCCAAAAATACAGCCATGTTTGTGGCTGTAGCATTACAAGATACAGAAAGGCTCTGCAGTAGGAATACTTTTGACAGAAAATGTGTGATACATGCTGTGAGTGATTTGCACTATAAATAGTTGAGGTCAAAGGGGTAAAGGGAGTCATTGTTAATAATACAACAGATTAGAATAGGTGGCTGAATTGCAACTGTTGACACCCACCGATGAATTCTCCTCTTGCACTCCAGAGCCTCACAGTGTGGTCAGTGGATGAGGTAAGCACCACTTGATCACTGGTGACAATCTGTAAGCTGGATCCGAAAAAAAACAACAACATAAAAACATGATAAAACACCAGATGGCAGTTTTCTTACTGAAAACTCAATCATCCACACAAAGTTCAACAACAAGGTCAGATTTTTGCAATACTCTCAGAAAGCGCGAAAACCTGACAAGTCTAGTTAGCATTTAAAGGCAGCGTCACAGGATGCTCATGTTGTCAGCTGAAGACCTTCCCACACACTGTTCCACACTGTGCCCACAGCTGCAGAACAACATTACCCTGCTGCTGCTACTGACACCGTGAACTGGAAATAATTAGCTCAATTTGGAGGAATTAGTTAAAAGTTAGGTGTTAAAAAAACATAACCAGTCACCTGACATGATGATTTTGTAACAAAGATTAGGGCACTCTGTGTATTTTTGGACTTTACATACCTGGTAATTGAGCTGGTGTGGGCACGCCAGAAATGTTCAGCTGAGTGAATTTAAAAAAAAAAAAAAAAAACAACAGGGAGAGACACAAAGTCTGAGAAAAATGTCTCATAAACAATATCTATCCTCACAGTTTCACTGCAGGTCTAATTAAAGTCAAAAGTGAGGGAAGACGGGAAGCCAACCTCTGGGTGACCTTTGCTCTGGGTCAAACGTCTCCATGTTGTAAATATAGATGTAACCCATCCTGTCAGCAGCGTACAGCAGTGTCTTCTCATCAGTGATGTAAAGTCTTGTTATCTTTTGTTGATATTTCGACTATGTGGCACACATGTAATGTCAGACCCAAAACAAAAAGCGTTACATACGAGTCCGTTAATGCAAACTGTAACTGTCATTTAAGTTTTATAAAACAAAGATTAATAGAATAAAAGAGAGTTATTTTCCAACTCAATCTCTTTCAAATTAAAGAAAACATTATGAGTAAGAAGAGAGAAAGATAGGACAGAACTCTGAACCGATCATGGAAAAAAAAAAAAAAGTATGGCAAAAGATCCCTCTCTCTAAAAGGTCACAGCTGAACACATAAAATGAGTTCTGGAACAATTTCTTTTGAAAAGACAAGACAAATAAGAAATTGTTCAGACATAATAATACAGTATTTCACATACAATAAAGATTAAACACAGCCAGTCAGCACAAATGGCAGAAAGCTATCTGAAAATCTACTGGGGTATGGCAAAAAAAATAAATAAATAAATAAAAAAGCAAAGTGTTGCAACAGAGCAAAGTTCAAGAGTTCAATGAACTGAAGCTGCACAAAGAAAAGTGGGTCAAATTTGACCACTGCAATGAAAGACTGAAGAAGTGATTTAAAAGGATAATTGCACACTGACTATCTTTTAGCTAGACTTATATAAAATAGTGACAGTGCAATATATAAAACAGAATTTACTATTGTTCATATAAAGGTTGTATTTAGCTAGATTTAAAATCGAATTAAGCTGTAACAATCCTTACTAAGTCCTGATAAAGATTTTAAATCTAAAAGGTGAGTTTTTTTTTACCCTGGTGGGAAACTAAGCAGCGGCATTAGTTTTAATTTTACATATTTTTGCAATGTTTCTTTCATCTGTGGAATTTCTCATAGCACCATTTTTTTTTTCAGCTTTAGCAACTCTCTGTGCCTCATACTCCACCCATCTCACAAAACCCAGAGAGAATATGAGATGTACAATATTTACCTGCAGGAAAGATATCTACATGTTCTTCTCAACAAAAAATAGTAATTCTAAGCAAAGTGGTCTATAATGTATTTTCTACATCTTTTTTCTGCCATTTGGGAGACAAAACTAAATAAGAAAAAAATGTATACAAAAAAATCAGAAGATAAATTTGAAATGTCTCACAACTTTGAAGCTGCTCACAAGCTTCTGTCCCCTGAGCACATCCCAGAGATTGACCCACCCTTTAAGAAACCAAACGAATAAATAACGCTGTGATGAAATAAACCGTGGAAAGTTGTAAAATGAAGTCATGTATTATTACCGCTCCTTCCAAGGCTAACCTCTGACTCCAGATGTCAGGAGACCAGTAGTTGGAGACGGCGGCACCAATCTTAAGTTTCTTATAAAAGCCATGCTTGGAACACTTGAGTCCAGCCCTATTGTTAAAAAATATATTTCAGAGGTTTAATCCCATTTTATTGTGCAACTTATTCTCTTTATAGCTTCTAAATCACCTTTAGTGTTGTGATCTTCAGCTGAAAGAGGTCCAACAAACCGACAGTTTATAGACCCGGAGTCTGCGTTCCAAACTATGATCTCTCCGTTGTAGCTGCCGGTCGCCAGAAGAGAGGGAGGACACTGCACCACACAAAGGATGTCCTCTGTGTGGCCATTTTTCTGCAGGCAGAGAAAAACCCATCTTTTTAAACAGTTCAGTTTATTCCACAGCTCTGAATTTGACTATTTTTTTCTTATCACAATGAGTCATTCTAACAAAATATGAAAGTGAATTAAAGCTGGGGAGAAGAAGTCTCTTTAAATGGACTGGAAAGTAACTTTTTAATAGCATAAAGTAGCTTGTGGACAGAAAAAAATAAAGTCTGTTTTGTTGGTAATGGTGCAAATGTTATCAAGCACATTTTTTCAGGAGCTAGTATCATATTTCTGCAATAAGTATAGATTTTATAGTTTACTGCGTCTCGAACATTTGACATACTTCATCTATCTTTTGTGGAGAAAACAGGTTTTTTATCTTTTAAGTGTCCAGTTTATGCGTTTAAAAGAAGTGTGCCTTCCCATTTATCTTTGTGAGCAATGAAAACAAGCACAAAGTCAATCAAAAATATTTTCATTTAAGAAATTAATAGAATGAAGCACATCAGTTATAGTCCTCAAAGTTACTATTGAAAAACAGAAACTGCTGTCGTATTGTGCAGATGAAAAGATTGCTGGATGAAAAATATTTCAATTTATCTACAGTCCTGGGCAAAACAAATCATGATGCCATAGCTTGCAGCTTTGTAGAAATCACTCCAAATTGTTTTTTTTGTTTTTTGTTTTTTTTCTGTATGATTTATTAAATCTCTCACCTTGTTGTGGGGAAACTTTGATTCACTATTCTCTACAAAACTGCTTGATATCATGGAGGTTTTTGTTTGTTTTTAGACATTCTGCTGTAGATGTAATGCTGTGTTTGGGGGTCGTTCCCCTATTGATGAGCTGATATCAAGCGAGCTTCAGTGGTCAAAAAGATGGCCTCGCATTTCACACCTGCTTTACATAACAGACAGCACTACGATGTTCGTAACGCATAATAACCTCACAGCCAAGCAGCTCTATTTTGATCGTATCCATCAGTAAAACGACACAAGCTTCTCTGGTTTGTTAAGATTCAACTTTACAAAACTAAATCATAGTGTCATATTGTTTTCAGAGAGAAGAAGCTTCCTCCTTTAACTCTTCCTCCCCACCACTCCAATGACCTTTCTCACTGCAGAAAAACAGGCTTCAAATTGTTCATAAATGGCCTCATAACCCTGCCTGGATTGATCAGAAGGCATAGCTGCTTCTCTAATAGTCATTGCTGATGTCTTTCCATTTAGGCATGGTGTAATATGCTATTACAGAGGTGATCACACTTGATAAAAATTAATAATTAAGTTCATTTGATTGGCATCACTTAGCTGCTATTTTCCCTAAATCCATAGAAAGTAGCAAAGGTGTATTTGCTTTTTTTCCAAACTGGCAGTCATGAAAAATGGCCCTTTTTCTCATTACAGTAAATGCCAAATGTGCTATATATATTCTGTTCAATTGTACGACAACTGGATTAAGGGCTTGCTGGGTTAACACTAAATGATTTGAAACTGGGCTCACAAAACCAAGCAGAAAAACTCACAGTGAGAGTGAGACATGGAGGCTAAAGGGAAGGAGAGTCATACATATAAAACAAACCATTGATCTTCCTCCTGCAAGCCGCTAATGAAAAGTTTCAGTAAGACCCTCTGCAGATAATCAACGGGGTCACTTTGCTTCTCAGTGACGGTAATGCAATATTTCTGAACTGATAATGGGCTTATATGTGGGTGAATCTAGCCACCAGTTTCAATGTAAAAGAGGTCTCTGAAAGTCGCCTCAACCAATGGATCATACAGCATTAGTGAGAATCAGCTCTCCCTCCAGAGAGAGCAGCGGCCTGCAGACAGAGATAACTTAAATGCATTACGGAGGCAAAAGCAGATAGAGGAACCATCGTCTGCTGTCTGACGCTTGAGAAAATTCATTGGGTGGTTCATAAAGCATAACTCATCCAGTATTTGTCAATTCAAATATGGACTTTAGTGTTTTAAATGTATCTCAAAGAAATTACTCAAGAAGAAACAAGACTTTTTGAAGTAAAATTTGCTGCAGATTCTGCTGCTGGTAACATAAGTTATGATGAAATATATTTCTGATTCAACCAAATACGACAAAAAAATCAATTCCTTCAATATTTTGTATTTCCCAGAAATTACAAAACTCTTTTGGTTGTAGTTTTTGGAGGATTTTCTTTTCGCTAGCTTCAGTTTTCCAATTCGAGACCTATATTATTTAAGCTTTCGTGAATTTGATCGACAAAATAAATTAGTATTTCGTAGGAAGAGTTCAAAAACTAAACACACAAAGATGATCATTACGAGTTTTCAACCCTTATTGGACACTGGAGCATCCAGTCATTTTAAAAGAAGCACATTAACTACAAAAAAAAAGTTAATGAAAAAAGTAGAAATCCAAACAAAAGCAATATTTGTGTCCTGAATGAAATGTTTTTACGCAAGTAAAGGGGAGCGACTGTGCAAAGAAGTCATGAATACATAACAAGGAATAAATAATCTTGGACAAAAGAAAACAGTGAAGTGGTGTTGAAAATCTTTCGCTGTTTTTTTTTTATTTATTATTCCTTTCATTGCTGCTCTACAAGAGAGAAAACAAGAAAGGTTTTTCTTCTTAACCTCTCAGAGTTTTTCCCTCTCCAAAATACAATTTTCAGGACATTTTTTTTCAAACACAGTATGCTCTGTGAATCTGTGTCAAAGACTGAACCATAACGCTTTATGTAAATAAAAGTCCTTCAGGTTGAAAGGCAACTGAAGCAATGGAAATGGAGCATTTGGCTTTACCTCTCCTGCACAGTACAATGAGTACACATGAGCTTCTCTGTTATACCTGAGAGCAAATTCTCAATCAGCATCAATGTTTACTGCTTTTTAGAGCTCAAAGTAACAGAAGATGCAAACAGAAGAAACCACTAATTAAACATAATCATCATAATCAAAAATTTATTTAAGGAGAATGGTAAACAAGTAACCAGGGTACTTCAAAAGAGAGAATTAAGAAGCGATTTGGGGATTTTCATAGATGGATTTAATTATATTCACAAACAAGTTAAATACAAATATAATTATGTCTGTAAATATTATAGTAATTCATTTATGAAACATTAAATCTCTTCTTTACCTTATACAAAATGCACAGCACTAAGTTTTTTTCCGAGTTTTTTTTTAATTTGGTATGAAAAACTGTAAGAGCCGACTGGATTATTACTTTGGTCCACATGAACATCAATAATAAAGTTATTATTGAACCAACTTTCTGCTTATATTCACCAAATCATCTTTCCATGAAGGCTGTGGTCTCTGGACGTGATAAAGTTCCTCAGGAGAATCCTGAAAAAAATTCAGATATTCAGTAAAAGCCATTTAGCTTTGTTATCTCCCTGTATGAATAGAAAGGATTAGTAAAATCATTGGGGACAAAACCTGATCTTAAAAAAAAAAAAGAGTTAGATGAAACTGTGCACAGCTTTCTCGGTTGAGTAGTTTCTAATCAAATCCTGCTTGTATTCTGAATAAGTTCAGCTCCCAATAACAATGCAAAAATGCAAATGAAATTAACTAATGGAAGAAGTGTGCAATTGCAAAACTTACTGGAACAAGATTTCAAAATACAAACAGAAATAAGATGCATTGGATTCTCACATTTACTCACTGAATAAATGTCAATCCTCCGGTCTCTTCCGACAGCAACCACATATCTTCAGACAGAAATTGCACAAGCTCAGCATGGAATCAAAGTTATACTGAACAACTGTCAAATATCCCATGATTACTCACGAATTTCCTTGAACTTTAATAAAGGTGCAGTCACACACCTGATGGCATTTACCCTCTGATGGGAAATGAAAAAAATATATATATACTTTCATATATGTCCTTTTCTACAGCGATGAAACAAACTATACCCACCTTTCCTTAATGTCTTTATACAGTGGCCACTGTTGAAGTTCCACACCTTTATGTATCCATTACTTCCTCCTGTGATGAGTCTACAGAAGCAACAGCATATTATAAAACCGATGCATACATATTTTTTTTAATAAAAGGGAAAATATTCCTTATCCATACCTTCTTCCCTTAATGTCAAATGTCATGCAGGTGATGCTGGTCAGGTCTGGTGTTGCAGTAAACTCAAAAACCTGTCGCCCAGTATCGAAATCCCAGACTTTCACCACCTACAACCAAAAACACTATAAAATTCATACATTTTTATTTATCACAGTGCAAGTTTCTGCACCAAAAGAAAGTGTCTTGCTAAAGTACTCATGTGCTTCTCCTTAATCCATTTTTTTTTTTTACATTACAACCACTACATTTTGTGACAGCGAAAAACAAAGTATAGTGCCCTGTGAACTTATTCACCCCGCAAGGCATTTTTTTGTGTGTGTTTTGCTACCTCACAACCTGGAATTAAAATTGATTATTTTATGGTGCACACAATCATCTTGTGTGCTGCCCCCCCACAAGATGCCACCCTGGATGGTTGCCAATGTTATCCATAACAGAAACCGCCACTGCGTCTCCTAGACCCCTTTTGGCAAACTCAAAACGAGCCATTCTGTTTTTGTCTGTAAGTGAATGTTTTTTTTCAGGCCACTTGTCCATAAAGTCCAGTTTTTTGAAGTGTAAGGCTTATTGTGGTCGCATGGAGAAATACTAATGTTTCTAATTTAATGTGGCAAAATGTTAAAGAAGTTAAAGGGAGTATGAATACTTTTGCGGCACTTATTAACTCACAGCCTCCTCGCTGCAGCTCACAACCTGCCGGAACTCCTGGCTGTATCCACAGCACATTACAGCCTCATCATGAGAGACAGAGATGCGACTGTGAGGTTCTGGCCTGACGGGGCAAAGACGAGATAAAATCAATGAGAGTGGTATTAAAATCAGGGAGCAGCAGACACTATCAAATATAAATGTGTCATCCCCTTTAGATCAATTCATCCAAGGAACATTTTCAATGTGCTTTAAAGTACACTGGTATCTAAAAATAGAAGAGAACTTAGTGTAAAGGTAAAACAACCAACCTCAGCATCAAAGGGAGAACGGCTATGCAGTCTGCTGCGACGTACAGGGATTTCATGGCAGCGGAATAGGAGAATGCAGATACATCGCCATGAATCCCGCTGGCTGTGGGGTCGGCTGTGAACAGGCAACACTGATCTTCAATGTACCAAATCTGGCGTGAGAGCACAGCGAGATTTAAAAATGTACAAATGTGACGAAGGCTACAACTAAATTTAAAACCAGTAAAAAATTTCAATGTATTTAGGAGAAATTTTAAGTCAGAAGTAGTGAAGCAGAGGGAATAATACATTACCATTTTTTTTTTTTTTTACAAATAATAATCTGCAAATATCTGTGTGAATTTGTACTTAGCCCCCTTTAGTCCAAATAAAATCCAATGCAAGCAATTGTCTTCAGAGGTTGCCTAATTACTCAGCAGATCCCCTGTGTGTAATTTAATCTCACTCTAAACACGCCTGTTCTGTTCCGTGGAGACCTCAGACATTTGTTAGAGATAATCAATAAACAAACATAATCACAATGAAACCGGGTGGTTGCCCAGTGACGTGTGAATGTTTTTTTTGTTTGTTTTTTTCCCAAGTGGCTACAAGGTCACTATGAAATCTAATGAAGCTTTAGATATTTTGCACAAGAGAATGGACAAAAATGGCAAGCACTGTAAAGAGACATGGCTTATAAAACTTGAAGCAAAATGTGTTTCTACAAGGAATTGACTCAGAGGAGCTGAATACCAATGCAAGTCACAGTTTCAGAGTTTTTATTTGTGAAGAAAAATTGAAAAGAGAATTTTGCTCCACTTCACAGTTATATGATGCTTTCTTTTGGTCTCTCATTTATAATCCATTGACGTCTGTAGAGCATTCGTGTTACAAAATATACAAAAGTTAAGTGTTAAAAACATTTGCAAGGTGCACTTGTTTTTATTTTATTTTTTAATATATTTTATTTTTATTTTATTTAATTTGTTAATATTTAGGTAATAATTAATATTTTCATATTTCTGCATGTATTTTTAAAAATACATTTTATATCAGATATGGTTATATTTGTAATTGTCAAATAGCATTTGACACATTGACACTTTTTCCTTGGGGATCAATACACTATATTTTGATTCTGTATTTTAAATGTAGAACTTAAAGATGAAAAAGGTAAAATGCATGATTATTTTAGGGGAAAAAACAAGTGTAGTTAAATATGTAGAGTGTTTTACAACTTCTGGGTTATTTTCAGCAATGTCTGTATGTAAATCTTAAAAATGTGTTCCACATTTCAAATTTTAATTAAAATATTAATGAAAAAAGTCATGAATCACCTTCACAGTGTTGTCCATTGAGATAGAAAAGATCCGACCGTCCTCTGATGAGATGCAGAGGGAGAAAATGGGAGCAGAGTGGCCTTTTAAAATACCAGTGGGTTTTCTAAGGAGAAATTAACTGAATCAGGAGGAGGAGGTGTAAATTTAATTTTAATGATGCTTGTCTGAAAAACGGCCATCTGAATTCAGGTTCCTCACTCTGAGAAATGTGGGTTCCACAGGCGTATGAGTCTGTCCAGGCCTCCGGTCACCAGCAAACTGTGCTTCTGACAAAGGTCAAAAGCCTTCACACCTTTGTAGATAGAAAAAATGGTCTGATCCCCAGATGCGCGGACATGTGGAGTCCAGCTTAGTTGGATCTTCCTGTTTTTACCCTCGTAGCACACTTCTCTGATCTCCCTAAGCTTCTGTGCAGAATCTGTTGAAGGCAGCATACAGCCTGGAGAAGAGAGAGGAAAAAAGGAAAGGCATCACAATACAAGAACTAGCATCAATCAAAGTGTGCTTCTGGAGCGAGGATAATTCATTATCAGAATAAATGACCAAGCTTGCCAGTGAACATGCCCACATACAAGGTGATCACACTCTCACATAAACAGACAGACTGGCATTGATTAGTGAATTTGTGATAGATGAGCAATCATGAGTCATCCCTCACAGATCTCCAAGCAGACTGACCAGTGTCCTGCACTACGTTTAATTACAGAGGACAAAGTAAATATGCAACATTAAGTGTTCAATAAGTTACTATTCTAGGTTAATTTCTATTGTGAGAAGAAAGGCAGTCAGAAATAAGAATAAAAAGGCCATACCGACAACAAGAGAAGAGGCATCTTCATTTGATGATGAGACAACAGCTTGAAAATTGTGAAAATATTTGACCTATAAGAAGAGATAAGTGTTTGTATTTCAGAATTATCACAGCAAAAATCATTCTTCTTTTTATTTTTCTTGGCAACTGTCAAACATGGAAACTTTCCTTCAGAGAGAATTAACAGGACTGTGTGGGAAAAAAATGAGAATAAACCTGGAACTTAAAATACTTACAATTGGACTTTTGTAACTTCTGTTGCTGTTTTCCTGTCGATTTATGCATTTGTTTGACATGTCATTAATTTGTATGCTTATTTTTTTTATTTCTGCAGGTCTTACATGCTGGTATTAGTTGTCATTATTTAAATTTGGAGAATGTCAAGAAACAAACAATTAACAAGAAAGGCATTTGTGTCTGCCTACATTCGGCGAGACTTAAACGGTCAACAGGAATTTTACATTTTAAATTTAGGCAAAAATGTGTTATATATTGACAATATTGACTAAAATGACTAAATATTACTGATTATACAACCAGATTTCATGTAAGTAAACATGAGCGTACTTGTTTGTTACATAGCAGGTAAAGAAACTATTAGACTCCCTTGTATCCAAAAAGTTTTGATCTACAAAAGGGAATATCTCATTGTTTATTAACTATGTGATTTAGTGGACAAACCACACTGATGAAATTGAAACGGGTGTCTGAATGACCTTTAAGCATTTGGGTAATTTGTACGGGTGTGTGTGTAGGTGGATGCATGTGCGTGTGCATGAGCGTGTCACCTGGAGGTGCAACCTTGTTAGAATGGTGAAATTGGCAGAAACCTCGCAACACAGTGGCCAAGAGCAACAAAGGGAAGGTAGCAGCTCTAAGCCCCCTGACAGATTAGCTATATGCAAGACAGAGAGGTAGGGCAGCAGTGAAGCACATTATCAGCAGTCCCAGGGCCAAAGAGGAGAGATGCAGGGCAACAAAGCCCTGATCCAGCCCCTCTGCCACATTCCCTATTGCAAGCCAAGCTCAGAAGTGACCATGGCAGCCACCAAACCTAGGGAAAGACTGTCCAATACTCCGGAGAGGAACACCTGACCACCTGGCCGGAACGCAGAGGAACCAAAACAGGAGGGATATGGTGCCATCCCATCCAACCAGAGCGCCCCAGGGAGGCCCAACAAAGCATTACACAAATCCTCCAACCTCTTCCCAACACTACACCGTCTTCCACCCCAGCCATGTCCCCACACATGGTTGGGCCGGCAGCTACACCAAGTTTCTCAGCGCACTGAAATCATTCAACTCAAAACATTCTTTAGTTTTTAATTTGTTGCAACAAATCATCTCCAGCAATAACCTTTTTTTGTTTTACTTGGAGCTGCATAATGCAGCACTGCTGTCTCACAGTAAGAAGGCCCTTGGTCTGATCCATCCTGAATAAGTGTTTGGACACATGGCTCTGTCCCGAGTGCCTCTGTACTCTGTGACAGAATAGCAATCCGTGAACGGTTTATCCTGCCTCTCGACCATTGACTAGAAATAGGCGCATATACTGAACAAACAAGGATTAGGGGGATATAGAAAATAGGTGGACGGATTTTTGACTCGGCTTAAGACTCAATACAGGCTGAAAATAAAATGGAAAACAAAGTGAGTTAATTTTAAGGTGAAAGAAGGACTCCAAAGGTGAGAGAATTTCATTAAAGAAAAAGTCCAAAACACAAGAAGGCTAGACATTGCAAAATATTATTTTTAATATGATTTGATTTTTTTTTAATCAAGTTTAAAGACACATAAGGGCCCAACTGAACTGAATCACTGCATCATTGGTAGCTTGGTCAGGACTAGTCTCTATAATGTATGCAAATGAAACAAAGACTTGCCTCTCAAGCATGGCTGAATAATATGATCAAAAACTAATTTTTTAGTTATTCAATTCAAAAAGGCATTTTATGCACAGCATGTGTTGAATTCGAACTGGAAGTCGACGACAAATATAATTCTTCCCTGGGCCTCCTACAATTTCAGGATGGCTCTGCCCAGAGAGACCAGACACTAACTTTGTTGTAAAAATATTTAAAGCAAAAATGTTTAAAACCTTTTTTCTCTGGAGACTTTTGACTGATTCTTAGAGCAAAAGCAAAAATGTTGTATCTCTTGAAAAGGATTACAAAAAGAACAAAAAAAACCCTGCACTTTGCTTTAAAATGTCAATAAATTTGGAAAGGCTCAAATTTAACATTAACTTGAAACAATCAAGAAAAGCAGACAAAAAAAGAAAACAAACATAGCCTTACCTGTGTCACCCAGTCATGATGAACCTTCCATCTGACAAATGTCACGTTTTTGGAAAGCACAGCATTTTTAAAGGCAATATTAGGCACATTTTCAGCCTTTGGTAATCTGTTCCACAACCTGTGAAAGGAGAAGTTCCATCATTCATTCAAGTTTGAAACTGATCATCTGACAGACTTGATGTCGCACACCACATAACGTGTTTGATTGGTGAGACCTGCAGCGAGGCACAGGTATAATTTTCCATCACATACTGTGTTTGTGTGGACGTGGCAACATAACCATCGGCTCTACTTTTTTATCATAAGGTCTCCCACTAATCCACTGTATAGCCTCAAAATAATTTCTTAGCTGTGAAAGACATGGCATGAGTCAAGCGAATGAGTCTACTTTTGATGGCTCAGTTCACCTTTTAACAGATCCTCAAAACATTTAGGGAAAAACTGCAATTGGGATGAATTAGCAGCTAGTTTATATCAACTCATGTCTAGGGGTTCAAAGACATTCAGATCAGCTTTTTATTTTAATAGCAGCTATATAATAATTTACTGATAATTCTTGTACCAAAGATTGTTGCTTCTTGAGAATACATCACATGTCAAATATAAAAACCGCAGGTGAAAGTATTTCTTTTTGGCAGATTTTATGTTCAGACTGATTTTAGATCTAAGTGTTTGGTATAAGGTTCTTTCTTTATTTGCATATTTCCTAATTATCATGCTGTGTGATTTCAATTACCCTGATGCTTTTCAACTGTCCTAAGGCTCTGACACACAGGAGATTCTGCTTTCACACCTTCAAAAACGTTATTTTAAAATTATTTTTAAGTTGTCCCTTGTCTGTTATCATATTTATCATTTAAGCTTTCTTTTCTTTGTTTCAGTTCAACGATATCTATGATGTTTTAATGGTCATTTCTTAATGACCTTTTAATTAGCATCACAATTATAGCAATAATAAAAAATAATGGATACTGACCATTGATAAAAGTGCCTATTTAAGACAATACTATTAATTATTTTTTTATGTAGCTGTATCAATTCATTAACACAAAGATTTCTTTTTTAATTGTGGTTTTTCATTATCCTCTTTTGATTTTGATGTAGAAGTTTGCATGAAAGGACCCTCTGAGTGTCGTTGCCCCCAGCTGTGAAAGGTCACTTTGCCTAAGAATAATCAAACTCAATATAAATGGAAATTAATGCGCCGCTTATGTCTTTTACAGTTCTGATTACGGAATAAAAATGTGTAATGGTGCTAAATGAATATTAATAAGGTATTAGATCCTCATAGAAGCAACATTACCTGAGGGTGTCCTCGGCAGGGAACAGCAAGATGATGGTAACACATCCCTGAAACACAGACACATTAGTGGCCTCCTGCAAAGAGCTTACATTTTTGCAGAAGTCGACAGTGTTACAAAAATATGTAGTGATGTAAAAGAAACCCTACTTTAAAATGTTTTAACAGTGCAACCTAAGGTGCAAAAACTTGGAATTATGTACAAAATCTGGAATGATTAACTATTAAAATATGGAAATAAATAACCTACCTACAAATGAGCAAATTAAGGCGTAGAAACAAATAATTTCTCACTGTGTTTTGTCACTCTTGACTTATGTATTGAAGAATAGCTACTTCAAGAGATTAGAAAAACTGTATATTAAGTTGCCCTCCAAATGGCACAACAGGCTCAGAAGACAGAAGGACAGACATTAGGACAAAATCGGTGCATCCGAGACGTCTCCCTTTACCAACAAAACTTGTACTCAAGTGAAAAGATAATAATACTCCTCAACTAAAAGTATGACGTTATTGAAGTAAAACTATTCCTACAAGTATGGCTTGTGACGTCACACCTCTGCATATTGGTTATGTAATGTAATTTGATTAGCACTTACCTCCATGTCTCCATATAGAAAACAACATTTATCAGAGCCGATGTAGCTGCACAGCAAACAAACAAAATAAAAATACACATCAGGTAAAGAACTCTGGAAGAATTTTTAAGATCTTCTTGTGCAGCTCACCTGTAGCTTAAAGTTAAAGGTATAGTTTCCAGGCCGCTGATCTGGCAGTAAGGCTCTAAAGTGTAAAGTTCATAAAACTGAATCTCTCCGTCCCTGAAAAATAAAGTGCTCAAGCAGATTAAATCTAAATCCAACCTCTCAATAATGAAAAAACATCAGTGAGGTCAATAAAAAGTTCTCACCCTGTTCCGATCATCAGCTTGTTGTACTCTGACATCATAGTGAAATCAGTTACCCACTTCGAACTTTTTTTGCCAGATCCCTGACTCTACAAATAGGACCAATTAAAATGTCTTTAACAGAACTGAGAACAGAGTTTAATTTAAATCACATTACAATATATCTGTACTGTTCTCAACCACTAATTTAAAGGCTTTGGACCTGACCTGTTCAGTAGTAAGTGAAACATTGATTAACATATTTGATTTGTATTTGCTTCATGATTTTAATTATGACATTTTGTCCAAATGTAATGTTTACTGCTTGTTTCATAATTGATGACTTATGTTTTTATGAGGCATTGCACCTTGAACTGTCTTGTTGCTGAAATGTGTCATACAAATAAACTTGAATTGACTTAATTTTATTAACTTCAGTGTCAGAGTAGACAATAAATCACTAACCATATTTGAATATCTTTAAAGACATTGGTCATCTGAATAATCTCTGTTTTTGTTTTATGAGATGTTGTTTTTCTTCCTACTACTTTAGGTGTTTTAAGAATAGATTTTCGTAAAACAAAAAAAATCCTAAAAGCTAATACCTACAAACATGTGCTTGTTCCTCCGAGGTTTAACGTCAGGACTCCACTGACAAACTAATCCATCTTCTCTCACTGTTAACACGCCGCCATCGTGGGTGGAGTGGATGTTGACTACAGGAATGCCATGTCCGCCATCGTTCATGAGGGCTGGTAAATGAAAGGCCACCTGCTTCCTGCGTCTCACAGTTTCCATCTTTGCTTCGTACTGCTGGAGCAGATAGGTGGAGAACTCCATCTGCATCACACATCACATCCCTTCCTTTGTGAAAAGTGTCCAAACATGTGGAGATTTACTGATTTACATCTTTAATGATGTATCCACTACTTCATGTGTGCAAACAACTACAAAGACTGTTATATACAGTGATCTTGACACCACAGAGGCAGCGATATCCCAAGCTACTGTGCTGATGTCTGTTCCAGTTACATTTGATCAATAAACACCAGCTCAAATAGTATTGCCATTTTTTTCTACAGATTTCATACTATGCTCTTTTACACTCAAACAGAACTTGAATGTGACTCACCCAGGAAATCATTCCTTGATCAGAGTAATCAATCTTTTTAAACAAACTATATATCTCTTCATTGCTCTGTGCGATACAAAAAAAAAGAAAACAAGATAATTAACTTTTTTTCTAAATTTACATTGCCTTGATACAACCACAAACTGAAAAATATTTGATTGGAATTGTATGAGATGGACCAACACAAACTGGAAATGAAAAAAAAAAAAAAAAAAAAGAAGAAGACAAATCACAAATTAAATTTGAAAAGTTTGATGTGAATTTGTATTTGGCCTCATTTGGAGGTGTGTTTTCATGAAATGTTTACCCATGGAGACACATTTTGTTTGTATTCCTTTCTTTTAAAATACCTCAGGCTCAGTAAAATTAAACAAAGAGCATCTGAACAGCATTTTTTTTTGTCAAGCTGTTTGCTCAGGATAATTATCTTACTGCAAGATGAACCTCTCCAGCTGCCTCAAATATTTTGTTATCTCTAATATGTTTTCTTCTAATATAACAAAATATTTAGCTACATTGATCTTCCCATCAACTCTCATATTATCCCTGACTGTTTAAGAAAATCATAATCTTGATTGTGCTCGAAAATTATATGCTACTTTGTGTTGATGTTTCACGTAAAAAAAAAGAAAAAGAATCAATGGAAATAATGTTTGTTTTAATAAAACAAAATGTGAAAATAATACTAATAATTAAATCACCTTCCAGGCTGTATGCCAATACTTGTGAGATTATGGTCAAATGACATAAAAACAGTTATTGTCTTACCATGTCAGAAACATCCAAGCACTTTTTCAGTAAATGTCCAAAATTCTTTGCATCGGCGCACCCTGCCCCACCCACGTCACATTCCTGTGTAAGGAAATTATAATGTGATGTGATCATTTTCATATGGGTAAAATTTGAAAGGAACAATTTTCAAAGTACCTCAAAGGACAATTTCAGCTCCTGGAGTTCGTCTAACGATATCTTTTCATTGATCTTGAGATAAAAGGAGAAACGGAAGTTACAGCATTAATCACAATTATAGAGATAACTTCATGAAACACTTTGGCCACTTGAAGGATTTTAGTTGAATATTTATTTTGGGTCCACACAGACCCACTCACCAGGCAGTTCATAAAGTCACAGCGCTAAAAGGAGTAATTAATGACTGAATTTGATCATTAGTAATCAGCAGATATGGACAGGGTTTCACCTTTGCATATCAGTGACCCTAACGAGCGCGTCAGAGCCCTCAGCCAGACAACAGGCCGCGCTCTCCGAGTTAACAACTCTTCTAAGTTTTTCAGCTGTTTCCTAGCAACTGGTCCTTCATCTTGGAAGCTGTTTGATCTACCATTAATAAATAACAGGGATAAACAGCTTAATTCCTCAAGGATGTAACTAGAGCTGAAGTCTCCCCACGGTTTTCCCTGAATTTGTAAGATAACTGTTTAATCACTCAAAGTGATGAAAAAATGGTGAGAGCAATCGCATATTCCTGACTGCTTTCCAAATCCCTTCATAGGAGATGCATAACTTTGAACTCCTGAGCCTGCTTCTCTTAATCTGTTATGGCACATTGCTTGCTACATTAAGCAGGAGAGTGTGACTGACATCTGCAATGGAAACCCAGAAACTTGAGCCATGCATTGGCAGCCCAGCCTCCTGCATCACTTTATCGTTCCTGTCAGCTCAGAAGCTCAAATTTGAATTTTCTGGGAAACCTTTTATATGGTTGGCTCAACTATAGCTTGAAGTGCTTTGGGGCTCTGGGAAGACTGCCCTGTCTGATGCACTGTGTGCAAACTGGTCATGAACTTTATTCATGTAAATTAGTAAAGCATTATATCGTTTTCTGATAGCTGAGACCGAGCTGGGAAGCAGAAGCGCTGCAGCATACTAGTGACATCTTCTGGCTAAAAGCCGCAGCTCCTCACACATGGTCCATGTAAGGACAGAGTAACAGTGCTACTAAATAAGCACAAGATTTTTGAGACAGAGATACTTGTTTCAGAACTGTACCTCAAAGTGATGAGTTGAAGATGCACAGTGCTGCAGTTGTCTCCTGATTTCAGATTCTTCCATCGAGTGTCTTCTATCGTTGTGTTTCAGCAGCTCTCGCTCCAGCCATGCTGGTGTTTCCCTTATCCTGATCCTCTGCTTCGTACTTCCCAGTTCAGAGAAGACGCTGTTGGATTTCACATTATAATCAGATGTTTGTTTGCGTGTTTTGACAAACTTGCTATGGCTCTTACCTAAAGAAGGTGAAAGAAGTTCATGAAACAGTTCGTGTTGATTCAAACTCTTTTAGGGATATGGAGTCTCATTGTGTTTAACAGTAGAAATATACGGCCAGAGTGCGAATACCCCTTGAACCATTTCATAATTTGTCATGTCACAGCCAGAAAGATCTGTGTTTTCATTGAGGTTTTTGTGCTCAACCAACACAAAGAAGAGGATGTGAGGTAAAAAGGCAAAGGACATACAATTTCCAAAGCTTGTTTTGGAAATAAATCCCTTAACATAAATAAACACCAGGGATAAACAATATACCAAGTACGGAACAATAACAATAACACAAAAATCAAAGTTCCACAGATCACGACAGGGTTAGGCTACAAAACAACATACCAAGGTTTGTACATCTCACAGAGCACTGTTCAATTTATTATCTCTGAATATAAAACACAGGCCACCACAGCAAACTGACACTGTCACACGGTCCACCTAAACTAACAGAGAGCCTTAATCAGAGGGGCAACCGAGAGCCTCTCATCATCAAAATCTCATAAAAATGCATCTACCTATGTAGTAGCATAACAAAATGTGAAAAAGATCAAGGGGTAGGAATACCTTTGCAACACATTGCAAAAGTATTCTCCAGAGATCAAATTTCCTGCGACTCTGCATATTGCTTTAAGAACCATGACAACAGAAAACATTTCTTTAGATTTAAACAGAAGTAGAAAAAAAAGGTCCGAACTTTTTCTCTCAACTAAACAATTAAAAAACATCCAATCAAATATTAGTTTTCATTTTTTTTTTTCACACATGATAGTCTATATCATGAGAGTAAGGAATACCTCGTCATATGTATGCTTTCCAATCTTCCTAAAGCTGATGAAGGGCGGGCGGTTTTCTCCAGTTGCATTCTTGCCAAAAATCTTTAGCGATGTTGTGATCTAACAATTAAGGGACAGAAAATTTCTTTAGTCTGTCCACCAAACAGCCATTAGGCAAAAACATTCCACATTTGTCTACCTGACACAGGATCTAGTATTACACCTGAACAAAGCAGGTGGTAGATGGTAACCAAGAAACCAAGTGACAACTGAAACCACAAAACTGAAAGCATTGCCCCTTTACATACAGAGAAAGAGACAACTATCATCAAACTCAGGGCACACTGAACAACTGAAAGTGAGAATGTTTTTTTATATTTTACTTATTTATGCTTTCTTACAACACAGTGGTTTAATTTTAAAACATTATAAGCATGCCTTGTATAGTATCAAGAAATAATTTTTCATCCAATGAGAAACTGTCGCACTGTTGCACATACAAAAACTATATGAAATTAAAGTATTGTATTATTTCCTGTTCATTTATTGAGAAAGACAACAAAATGAAAAGAAATAGAAAAACTAAAAAGATATGTAGGTCATTATTTCATAACATGATGTAGAGAAAAGCTACTTTTTGCTGGTCTCACCAAGAAAATCAATCTCAACTGAGGCTGGAATGTAATAAATGTGAAAACATTTAAGCAATATTCATTCTGTTCATTCAGTTAACATAAAGAATCACTTTATAAAATTCACAGAAATAACCAATTTACTAACAAGGTTCAGAAAGGTCTGAGCCAATTCAATAGTCAATCTGGTGATTGGTGATATTTCTGATTTTCTGAACATGTTTTTACTTAAAGCAACTCACACAGCTTTGTGATGTGCAAATTCAAGAAAGAAATACAAATATAAGAAAACCAACCTTTTACAATTAACAACTTGCTAAACTACTTGCAGTGTCAAGGAAAGAAAATTATGCAAGCCTTCATCGGGTAACAACAGGTGCAGGATAGTTGACTCTCTTTCCGTTAAACGTGTCATAGGTTGATTTGTCCCCCCTACTGAATGCGGACATGTCTTTGAATAACTATTGAGACTGCAATGCAAATCAGAGAGCAGCATAAAAGAACTACAACTGGTGTTCATATTCATGTTAAAAAGTTTTAGAAAAAAAACACTACTTATACCATGGCAGATAACTCTATAAAATGTGCTGCTGTTCTGGAATATATTTTGCCAAAAGTTCAGGTTTCCACTTTAGCAGCAACCAGTAATTGGCTGTCATTTCAGAGTCAGTAGGAAGAGTTGCCTGTTGCGCATAGATGCGAGCTTTTCATCTTGTTATTTTGTTGTCATTATGTTCTGTCAAAAAAGCAGTGCAGAAAACAAAAGAAAATTAGCTAATTAGAGAAATGGGATGTTGGTTTTGAGTGTCTGCTTTTTCATCTTTACTCAGTTTCTACTACGTGATCAATGCTCACAAAACCATGTATGATGTATGATGTATGTTGCAATGATTCTTTGAAGTCAGAGTGTAGGTGGAACAGTACTGTGCTGAAGGCCTTACATGTGTATTTCCCAATCAGATGTGAGATATTTCTGAGGAAAGACTGCAGAACAGTGTGGAGCATCCCTTTGGCAACCTCCATTCCAAAGATATCCTGGGGAAAACTGCTCATTTTAAAGGCTATGTAAATAAGGACCATTCAGATATTTAATACTCAGGCTAGCACAGTCTAAAGACAGACCTGAGTAGGATGTGGGTTGTTTCTCAGATATCCTGAGGCTGTTCCTGTGTAAATGTGATCAGGTTTACAATGTGGTTTCCAGTAACATTCCCTATTGTATACAGTTGAGCAAAGAAGTCCAGAATGTGAAAATGAGCCTATAAACCAGATAGAAACGGGATGCCTATGTGTGTATTAACATGGAGTTACTTACACAAGCAAATAAAGTCTTAGCATTCATTCTTAATTTAGTGCCATGAATTAGTCGTACAGCAGGATATCTGCAGTTGAGTGTTGTTGGGAGACAAATTGTCTTCTGTGAGATGCTTCATTAGAATCCCACCTCTGCTAGCACTCTACAGACGAAGCAAATAGTAGATACACAGATCTGTTAAAGTAAAGCAGGCATTTTATTGAGCAAGATAGCAATAATACACTTCCATAAGGGCTAAACGCTGCACATTGTAAAAGAAATGGCATACGAATAAACAGAAATTAGCACCTTGGAACTTGATTTTAATAGAAAACTTATACCTTAGACTAGACAGTGTACTCTGCCTCCCCTCCGTTGACCGCTGGAGACAGGCATCAGCACCCTTCACAACCCCACAATGGATAAGCGTGTTGATAATGGATGGATGGATGGCTGTGGCAGATATGAGCTTAACAAGTCCTGGGGGAAAATGGAATTGTAAAAATGTGAAACATCAGGAAAATAGGCTTTTGACTTTTACATCTGTGAATATGTCTCAGGTCTGGGTGTTTGAGTCCATTCTGATACATCGTAGAGTTCAGTACATCTAACATAATCAGACATCTCTACTTTACAGGCTCCTAAAGACAATAAATATCTTTAATAATAATAATTATCTTTCATTATCAGGTGTGACAATGGCAATTAATGTTGGATTGGCTGTGTCTGTTATTGTGTGGACGACCATAACTGTAAATTGGACTGGATCTGTCTGAATGTTAACTGTGTCCTTCTAAATTCAGCCGCTCTCCTAACTAGAACTAAACAATGTGACCACATGACACAGTTTTTTACTTTCTTGCAAGCCAGCAGAACTTGGCACCTGCCCACACTCCTAAAGGTACCAAAAGCTGATTTATTGACCGTGGTGTTACTGTGCTTGAATTGACAGTCAACCCGCCTGACCTGAACCCCGAAGAAAATCTATCTGCTGTTGTCAAGAAGAAGATGGAAGACATTAGAGCAACAATGCAGATGAACCAAAGGGCGCTATCAAAGCAAGCCATTACGCCGACGCAGTGCCACAGGCTGATCCGCTCCGTTCCACACAATGATGCAGACATTCATACAAAAGGAGCCCCAGCAGAGTGCTGAATGCAGACAAACAAACAAACTTTTCAGAAGCCTGATATTTCTGTTGAAACTATCCTTTTGTGTTGATCTTTGGGGTTTTCATTACCTTAATGTATATCTGTGCTATATATGAGTTTAAGTTTCTGAAATCAGTAACAAAAAAATATTGAACTGTTTTCCACAATATTTGCATTTTTGGGAATTTACCTGAAGTTTCAATAAATTAATAAATTATTTAAATACCTAATAAGCATTAAACTTTTATTCTTAAATATTAAGCTGGTCACATCTGATATTGGTTAAAATTGTCAAGCATACAAAATAAAAAGAATTAAGCCTGTGATTTATAACATGTGTAGTAAAAGACTAAATCAATTATGTTATAAATTGTTTTAGTTGGGGTGTATCTACATAAATATCTCTGCCATATAACCTGGTGAGCTTTGTTTTATCTGTGGATATCCAATGATGCAGAAAAAGACATCTGTGTAAAGTTGGGTCTTATTTTAGAAATCAATACTATTGTTAATATATGCTAAGACATTTTGACTTAAAAAATTCGGTAACACTTTATTTGACGGGGTGTGCATAAGACTGACATGACACTGTCATAAACATGACATAACACCTGTCATGAACATAAAGAAGTCTTTATGAATGTTTATAACAGTCATGAAGTGTCATTCAGTAAATAATGACACTTTTAATGCAGAGTTGCTCTAAAAATTGCATTAAAAGTCCATTTAAAGTGCCAACTTTGCATGATTTGGTAAATTATAAGTTAATGCAAAATTGGCATTTTTAACGGACTTTCAATGCAACTTTTAGAGCAACTTTGCATTAAAAGTGTTATTTACCGAATGACACTTTATGTATGTATAAAATTGGGTTCAGAATCCAGAATTTTATTTTTTTATGCTTTAATTTATTTATTTTTTGTTTTTAGTAGTAGTAGTTTTCATTTCTGTATGTTATTTTTATGCATTCGTTTATTTCAGTAACTTTGCACTTCCTGTTGAGAATGCAACAACAACAGACAAGTATTTAACAACGAACGGCTTGGTTGTGGACTTTTGTATCATTTTTGCATCCTCAAACTTGGAGACATTGATTTTCAAACTTTAAGTTTAGCGCCACCGTCCCGTCGTGTTTTGGGCAGCCAACCGCACAACAAACAGGGCTCGGGCAGCGAGTGTCCAATAAGATATCCAAGAAGTTGGCGGCAGCCAATGTCCGACAGCCGGAGCCGAATACACCGGATAAACAAGGAATCCTCGTAGGCAAAAGACCGCGCACTCACGGTGCTACTTGTCCCATTGTTTGAGAGATACAACTAGCGAAAAGGGTAAGCATTCCTCAGTATTATCCTGTGTAGCACATATGAGAGAAACTCTGGGGTGTTTTATGTTTTGCATTGTATCTTTGAGTATAAAGCTGAGCTGGATGGGATGCTTACCCTTTATGAAGCTGGTTTATGATGCTCATTTCACTACGTTGACGCCCTAGGCTGCCATTAGCTGCTACTAACGAGACAAAGGATAACTTATCCCGTGATTGATTTAAAAGCTACTTATTCTGCGTTAGCAACGTCACCTCATGTGTGAGCAGCTGACAGAGAGGTTGGCTCCTCTGAACGCTAGCCCACTGTGCTAGCCTGTTAACGGTAGCTGCTTATTGAGGCTGTGCTGGTATGTTTGAAGCTAACGCTAGTTGCTGGTCTGTTAGCGCTGAGTGGTGCTGAGGCAGCCCGTCTGCGATGAGACGGGCGGAGCATCTTTTTCCGACATCATGCCTACATAAAGCAAAACTTTAATACAAATATTAAAAACAAAATACTAGAGTGAGCACAACTGATAGTTATAATGACGTGGAAAACCAAAATGTTTGTGATAACAGAACGTCGTGCCCTTTTAATAAGTCTAATCAGCCATTTTAATGACTGCCTCTTAAAATGAGCAGTCTGCCTAGCTTAGCTCGAAGCTAATGCTAAAAGCAAAAGCACACAAAGCGAATGCGGAGCCATGATGGCTAATGGCTAGCGGAAAATCAAAGGAGGCGGAGGCCATTGCTAATGTATTCATTTACAAGCTGAAGCCGGCTCACAGGAGCGCTGTCATCAAGATACTTAATATAAAATATAGCAGCTGCCTGATTCCACATAGTTAGCACTATCGAGCTGTGGATAGCTAAAGCTACAGTAATGAGACGCATTTTGTAGTTTACATAAATTTAATGTTGGCCTTTTATACAATGGATCATCAGTCACTCCAGAAGCCCCCCCTCCTCCTCATATCCTCCCTGTTTAAACAATAGATGGGACTGACAAAGCAGGAGGCAGACCGTTCAGCAAAGGGAAATTTGCATATCACTGCTGTTTTTATGACTCCACTTAGATGCCTATTTTTTCTGTCGTTTTTTTTTCTTTAGTAAGACAAGATGGTGAAGGATCCCAAGAAGCCCCGGGGCAAAATGTCCTCATATGCCTACTTTGTGCAAACCTGTCGAGAGGAGCATAAAAAGAAGCATCCTGATGCCACTGTCAACTTCTCAGAGTTTTCCAAGAAATGCTCTGAAAGATGGAAGGTAAAAATTGTGGATGATTTCTAAATCAATGATTTCTTTTGTAAAGCTTTAATCTGCCATTTCTGATTTCTAGAACAATTTTGGAACTTAGAATTATTTTTCACCTCCACTTTCTAGATAGACAAAATATACATATATGTATATATCTTGATAAAATATCTAAGAAATGAATACAAAAAAATATTTTATATCAAAAACAACTTTACAGTTGTAAAGCTGTATAGAAAGAACATCTATTGGATAGCATGTCTGTAATACTTAAATCAAGATATCAATGTAAATCAATACAGTATGCTTTCTTTACCGGTCATACTTCAGTTTAATATGTTTTTTTACTACTTAGAAAGAACTTATAAATCTCTTCTTTTTAGAGATTCATGGTATGTTGACATCAATCAATGTTAGTCTTTATTTATTTATTTTACATATGTGTCCAATTAGTAAAACTGGTTTGATATGAATAAGCAGTGTATATTTCTATCTTGCCATTTGTGTAAGCGATCTAGGAGGGTTGTCCATTGGGCCCCAAGTATGGTCACCTCAAAGCATAGAAGAAAAATATATACAGTAACAAATCAAATTAGAATCCTTAAAGGGATAATTTAGAACAACTTTCCTGTGAAATGATCAGCTTCTGGTTATATGCTGAAGTTTTAGCTCCTCAGCTCCCTCTAAGCAGCCTGGAGTGACATCTGACATGCTTCTATAAAAAAGAGAAAAGTTTCTTTCTCCAGGAGTTTTTGACTCTGTATTTAAACACCTTACCAATACTGAAACTACCAAGCCTTTCTACATCAATAACAACTTGCGTGCAGAAGAGTGTTGCTGATAATGCAGTCTGGTAACGTGCGGTGTGGTTTGTTCAGTTAAATCTAAAAAAAAAAGTCCAATATTTAGTTTCTGACACTCTGATTAGGGCTAGTAAAGAATAAAATCATCCAATTCAGGTCAACAGTCCAGTTCTTGGTACATCTTTGATAAAAATCTAGCAATCAGAAATAAGCTTTATGTTCTAAAGGTATTTCTTGTATATTGTAAGTGTGTTTTTATTAGAGATGTGCCGATCAGGTTTTTTCTTTCCGATTCCGATTCTGATCACCCCTGAGGGCCGATCACCGATACCGATCACACAATTATTATTTTTTTAATCATAAGCACTACCGGTTACATTATGTGGAAAAAAGAACCATGAATTCACCTTAATTTAGACAAAAACTTGTTTTTAATAACTTTTTCCAAGAAGAAAACTAAACAAAACAGGCATTGTGCAAATTGTACTGCTATTGATAAAACTATCTTTAACAGACTGATAACATATGAAGGCTCTGAAGAGGCTAAATAATACATAGAGCTAAAATAAAACCTCTCAACATTGCCAAAAAAATTCAAGTATAAAACTTAACAATCAAAGGCAAAAGCAGGTTCCATTACAATAAACAATCCAGAGTTACTGAATGAAAACTTCCTGATAGCATGGCGGCTAGCTGATTACTGCTAGCTCTGATTGAGCGGAGTAATTATGCAGAACAGGGAGGAGATCGATTATTTTTTCAGAGATTATCTGTCTCATGTAAGGACAGCGAAAGTTTTAATACGTATGTAAAATTTATTTTTTAAGTTAGATGCTGCAGCTTTAAGCACAGGTTCGGTGTGAGAGTCACTACCAGGTGGAGCAGAAGCGGCGCTCCGTCTGTCAAATATTACTACCTGTAGGGTAGCAGCGGTTCAACAGCGAGAGCAGAACCAGCGTCTTACATCGCGGCTCGAAGACTTAAATAATTTTGTGAGTTATTTGTTTAGCTTTCTGACCGTCATGCTTATCCGGGTGAGTGTTTGTAGCTGTGCGCTGCTTTACCTGCTATCTGATCCTCCATGTCTTTTTTACTGCAGTGAGCCTCGATGTAGCCAAACTCCGTCAGTTATGGCATTGTTTTTATGCCATATTAGATTTGTCGTGTTGATGCATTTTGACGTGCTTCAATTTTCCGCCGTAACATGCAAACTTCCCCATTCACTCAGTGCGTTATAGTTCCACACGACATCGCTTTGTTGCTACGCGTTTGCGCAAAGTGAAGGAAAGAGGAGACCAGCTGCACAGGCAGGTTGCGAAATGAGAAGCAGGTGATCGGCAACAGGAGACCGTGATCGGCGATCACCTATCATACACTTTTTCACTGAAATCGGCCGATTATGATCGGTGGCCGATCGATTGGCACACCTCTAGTTTTTATGTTTATGCTTTATAAATTTTTTTGTTTGTTTTAAAGACAATGTCACCAAAGGAAAAGGGAAAGTTTGAAGACATGGCCAAACAGGACAAGCTGCGTTATGAGAGGGAAATGAAGAACTATGTGCCCCCTAAGGGCCAGAAAAAGAAGCGATTCAAGGACCCAAATGCCCCAAAGAGACCACCGTATGTACCCTGAAATAAAATCACTGTCTCGATTTCCTTATATATATCACAAGTTGTTTTTCTGCCTGTAGCTTCGATATTAATAATGAATCCCACACCCTGTAGGTCTGCGTTCTTTCTCTTCTGCGCCGACTTTCGCCCCAAGGTTAAAGGTGAGAGTCCTGGACTCTCCATTGGGGACACGGCCAAAAAGCTTGGAGAGATGTGGAACAGCTTGTCTGGAGAAGAAAAGCAGCCGTATGAAAAAAAGGCTGCCAAGCTGAAGGAGAAATATGACAAGGTGAGTGGTAACTACGCTGTAATTAAAGCGAATCTGATTCAGATCTGATGGACATGCTATTTCCTTTAAATACAGTTTGGAGATTATTTTATTATAAAAAATCTTGTGATTAAAAAGATATTTGTCCTGCTCTCCACAGGATATTGTGGCATACCGCACAAAGGGCAGAGTGGATTCAGCACCAGCTGCTGCAGCCAATGACGATGAGGATGACGAAGAGGAGGGAGACGAGGAGGAAGAGGAAGAAGACGATGATGAGTAAATCTCATAAGGATGGGACCGGAAGTTTTTGTTTATGCCATGTAATCCTAATGTACTCAGTTCACCATCTTGAATCATGTCAAATTGAACAAGATCATGTGTATATTTAATGTTTTTATGATGTACAGTGTTAATCTCCTTTTTTTTGTAAAGTTAACACTACATATCCTAAGTTTGAAAATTTTCTAGTGGTAGTTCTGTATTCCTGCCATATTATGTAACTATTTAGAAGGACTACACATCACTATGACAGTAAGTAGTCTTTAGGTGTTACAACTCAAAAATGAGATTGATGAGTTGGTAGTGTGTCTTTTTTTTTATTTTTAAAATTATTTTTTTATGTGCTGTCCCAGTGTCTTTTTATTGTCCTTTTGAATACCACTCTAATATCAAATGCAGCTGTCGACATTAAAGAATGTCTTCAATAAAAATTTCTTTTTTAAGATGTTTATTTCTCTTCCTTAAAAGCTCCAAAAAAAACCCAACATGAAGAATCAGTTTTAGGGCCTCATTCTGCATTTTGGGTCTTTTATTTTAATTTTTGGAAACATCAAAATAGGGGGGGGTTGTAGTTAAACGAGTTGAGGTCGCAGCATGTATTTATTGTATTGTTTAAAAATTATTTAAAATGATTATTGTCCAACTTTTTATAAAAGGCAACATCTCAACTACTAGATTTTTCTGAAGATCACCGTCTTGAAAGATTTTAAGAACAGCACAGCAACAGGATTTTTTTTACTTGGAGTTTAGCACTAAAAACAAAACAAAATCAAACATTGTCATCCATTGGCTTTGCTTGATTGCTCCAAAATTGTGGTTTAAATGTGTATCACTTTTACCAGTAAGTAAAAGTGAAAATGTCCTTAAATGTTTGATTTTGTGAAAGAATGTCAGAATCTGGACATAACAATCCCATGGCTTCCTTTTGCTAAAATGGTCACAGATGTGATTGTATTTCTTTCCTTTTTTTGCACTAAAATCTTCAGTGTGACCTTCTTCAGTGAACATGTTGCTAGTGTTTGAAAGCATAAAACCTAGATACATACGTAATTAGTTTTCATTAAACAGATTACAACTCCCACTGGTTTCCAACAGTGGATCAGGAATGTGATTTGTTGCATCTAATTTTATTTGCTGAAGAGGGACAGTGTGCGTTGAACATTTTGAATAATACGAGTCTGACTGTCTCCCTGTACGATGGTACAGGCTAAACAGACAAATCAAATCTCACACATGCATATCCTGTATCTTATGTTGACTTGAGAGGCAAATTAAATGTAGCATCTAGTAGCCAATACATTAATATTTTACATAACACTCAGCACCTGTGCTATTTCTAAAAGTGAATTATAGCCACGAAGCTACAGCAATACAACCTCCTTGTCCTGGATTTTGTTTCCATCCATCCAACTTCTACACCCGCTTAATCTAGGAGGGTGGCAGGGGGAGCTGCTGCCATTCTCCAGCGGTCGTTAGGCGAGAGGCAGGATCCACCCTGGACAGGTACCCAGAGGGGACCCATGCATGCACAGAGAGAACATGGTAAGGCCAGGATTCGAAGCCTTGCGGCAAAGCAGCAGTGCTACCAACTGCTCCATCTTACGTCCTATGGATTTATATATATTTCTTTAAATATTCTGAAATCCTTTGTTCAGAAGGTGGTGCATGTAAGTGTTCAGCTGGGGCTTAATAATACAGAACAAGGCATAACGTTTAATGGGACACACTAGTTTGGAGCTTAGACTGCTCTGTACAAATCTTTACACAAAAAGCCCACAGTCCCACATCATAATATTCATACAATGAAATTTTGCTTTTGGGTTTTTGAAAAAGCAAAACCACTCTCCAGTCAAAAATTGTGACTTGATTAATAAGCAAGTAACTAAACACAAGCAAACGTCATCATTTTCCCTCGAGAACGAAGTTCATTTGCTCTTGTTGCAGCAACCTAAAATTACACACAGAAAGACACTTTATAACAGTCCAACCATGACATTTTAAAGTTAAACAAAGTGCATCTAATTCTGTCTGTTCAAAGGCTAAAAAAAGAAGTGAGGATAGTGCTTCCTGTGTTTTGTGTTTCTCCCTCCCGTTAGTGTTAAAGTAATGACCTGGTTTTAGGTTCCCACTTGGAGAAACCGGAGAGAAAAATCTTGCCGTCACAGTGACCACAATCACTTAGAAGGGATTCAGATGTCTGTTTATTGGACTCCTCTCAGCAGCCCTGTAAAAACGCAAGCTTTTCTCAGAAGTGCTTGCATGTAAGGTAATGAGATCATTGTCCTTTTTTCCGCAGTCTTGAAAATACTAATCCTGAATGTAGGTCAGTCGAATCTCTGAGTTTCTTCTATGCTGTACATGTTAATGTCAGCGCTATTCTAAAACCTATTATTCTGAGTGGAGCCGCCCCCGCCCCCTCAACTTTCTCTCATTTTACTCTGTGAATGAAAGCCTTGCTGTGTCCGAACCAATCCTGTCCAGCAGCAGATCAAACCCACTGAGAAACATGCTGCTGTTCCCTTTGCACAAAGTAATCTCGGCAGCAAAACTCTATGGAGAGAACACAAAACTGTTGGAGTAAAATACATGGTAGGATAAGGCATTTTTGCTTCTTTTGCTTTTCAGTCTTTGATTACATTTTATGTGGCGTTTCATAGAGATGTGCAATTATACTATTTGAGCTCTGTTCACAAGTAGGTTTTTATATCTCATTGTTTTTGTTTAGGCAATTATAGGATTTGGAAAAGCAAAGTTGATGAGTCACAACAGTCAGGATTACGAACTGAGGAGACTGAGCAATCCCTATGGACACAAGGTTTTCCATTTGGAGAAGTTATATGGAGTAAGGTTACAGGACCTTATCTTTTTATGCCACATTCGTTTTGCTTTGAACAGGATTTTTCCCCTCCAAGCTGAGTTTGTAATCACATCAAATAAATGGGTACTTAAGAGATAAACTTTATAATGGAAACCACCCGACACCTAAGAAAAGTCATGCTTTTATTACTGCTTCTTATGGTAAGTTGGTCATCTAGTCAATATATTCTAATAACGGCTTCTGTTTAAAAGGATTAATCAATATCACAGCTTGAGCTGCAGTAGTGATCTCCAAACTACTGCACCATTGTACTAGTATAGCATGCTATATTTGTGTGTGAGGACTGGAAAATACATCAAAAGTTGTTTATTTTTTATCTTATAATTACACAGGTGTTTAATATGGTGGTCTCTCATGAAAGAAATCCAGGGATTCTGAGGGCGGAAAGCGAATTTTCTGGTATTGTTGACGAGCAACACAAGCCTCCCTCCTGGTATAATACATCTGTTGATGCAGAGCTGAAGCATGGGGCAGTCAGCTCACTCGCTCATAGCAGATGGCAAACACAGATGGCTTTCTCACAAACTGTTTATTCATTTCAAGTAAAAGAAGACACCGTGCCAGGTTCATCATCTCTTCTTCTGTTAGCAAACATGCTTGTTTGTTTACTACAGTTAATTTGACTATCTCATAAAATTCTCCAAGTATCTTGTTGTTGTTGTTTCTTTTTTTTTATTTTATCTTCAATTCGTAACACTAATTAATTTCCCCGCCAGATTTTGTCTTTTTACTAAACTGTTTTCAGACAGTTTAGTGAACATTTCAGAGTAATTAGCTCTGGTTCACTGTGTTGACAGGAACAGTTGTGGGAAAGGTGGAAGCGCAGATGGACAGTCCCACGCCTATCACATACACAGTTCAAGAGGACGATGGGGAGAACATGTTTCTCCTCAACCCCGTCTCAGGGGAGTTCCTATTATCCCGCAGCCTGGACTTTGAAGCACAAAGGTTCTACATTCTCACCATAGAGGTGCAGCAGGGGCACTCGCAGGTATCCAGTGTCAGAGTCTACTTTAATGTGCTGGATGTCAATGACAACCCTCCTGTTTTCAGTCAGAACAACTTTACTGCATCGCTGCTGGAGGACACACGTCTCAAAACTTGCTTCCTGTCACTGAATGTGTCAGACAAAGATGATGGTAAGAGATAAAAAAATCTCCAGCATAATGAAAATGAAACAAACAAAAACAACAAAAAATAGGAGCTGCATGACTGTGTGCAAAGTACCTCCAGATTAAGAAAAGACTCTTACCAGTTGCTTCCAGTCTCCCTGATCATATAAAAGCAATAACATCTGACTATCTTAAGAATTGGTAACAAAAACATTAAAAAGAAAAAACATAATCATTGTTGATATTGTACCAGCATTTTAGTTGAGGCATATTTTGACACTGAAAACTTGCAGAATTCATGCTCAGTTAAAACCCTCACATATTAGTAAACCAATAAACCTCCATTTCATCTGTCCTGGATTTAAGGAAAGCTGTTCGAAGAATCAAATATTTTAAGTTGCTTTAAGGCCAAACATACCTGATTTTTATACTGTTATTTATTGTACACAAACTTTCCCAAGTTTATGTTTTCTTTATCGTAAATTCTTGATGATGGCGAGAAAACACATTTTGGGAATCAGCCATTTGCAGCCTACATTTTCTGGCTGTAATTTGTGCATGATAGTTAAAACCCAGAACTGCTATTTTTTTAGAAATTTAAAACAATCCATATGATGAAAACTTTGATATAATAGAAAGGGATTGAGATGAATCTGTTTTTGTCATCTTGATTTTAGGTGAAAACGGAGAAGTGGAACTGACAGTTGTCAGCGGCGATGAACTTGGCATGTTCTTCATACGCTCAACAGGTAGTTTATGCCTGAACAAAGAGCTGGACAGAGAGACCGAGTCTTCCTATAACTTGACTGTGACAGCAAAGGATTGTGCACGACCAGCATCTTCACAGTTCACCAGCACTGCTCGTGTAGTTGTGGAAGTGGAAGATATTAACGACAACGCTCCATTTTTTGTTTCTGCCCAACATGCTGGTATACCAGAGGACTCTGCATTGCATTCTGTTGTTATGACTCTACATGCTGAGGATGAAGACGCAGGATCCAATGCAAAGATTTTGTATTATTTAATCAACTCTTCTGGTGGGACATTCAGCATTGACAACACAACTGGAGAGGTGTTCCTGGAGGAGATATTAGACAGAGAAAAGGCAGACACTCTTACTATTACAGTAACAGCCACTGATATGGGTTCACCCCGAATAGCCACTGCAATGAATTTCACAGTGCATGTTGAGGATGTAAATGATAACGACCCCGTGTTTCCACACAGCAACTACAGTTTGTCTATCAAAGAAGATGTTCAGAGAGGGACAAGCCTGTTTCATTTTGAAGCTCAGGATCAAGATATTGGATCAAACGGGCAAGTCCGGTACAGCCTGACACCAGCTGGTCCTTTCGTGGTTGACGCAGTTCGAGGCGTGCTGTTACTCCGGGATCAACTTGACAGAGAAAGGGACTCAAACTACAGCTTGATTTTAACTGCCGCCGATCAAGGGGATGTACCCAGATCTGCGACTGTTACTATCAGCATTACAGTGTTGGACGTTAATGACTTTACACCCCAGTTTTCTCCAGAACTCCTGATCATTCATGTCAAAGAAAATGAAAAGGATCTGTCTCAGCTAACACAACAGGTGCTGCTGGACCTCTTGGGTCATACTTTGTGCAATCATCTGTAGGCATGAGCCGAGATGAGATTTTCACTGCAAAGAAATGATTAGGGAAAATATAAAACACTATCTGTGATTTGCGTGAATTACAGGTGCAGGTTTCTATCATTGAATTGTAGCTGCATGACTACATGTAGAAATATAATTTTCTGCAGTGCAAATATGGATAAAAATATAAGGGAACATCACATTTGTACGCTTGAACAAGAAACTATATGGTACTGCCCCTTTACCTTTCACAGATTGTTGGGAAGACCTTCAGAAATGGAAACTGATTACATATGAAAGTGTATTTAGCTACTTTGTCAACTCCATTGCTGTGCTTATTGAAACTTTGAAAGACCTAAACTGTCTTTGATTTTAAGTTTTATGTTGTAGTTTAAAAATGCAGTCTAGGCTATAAAATCCAGGATTTTGTGAATTGATAAACACAAAATCAGACATACAGGGCCACTGCCAGGAATAGGATGGATACCTGGATACAGATAACTGGCTCATGCCTAGTCAACAGATTTTTTTAAAATTTTTATTCAATTAATGTTTCCAATCCTTTTTTTGACCAGGTTTCAGCTTTGGATGAAGACTTGGGGATCAACAGTCAGCTTATTTATTTTATGCAAAAAGGAAACAGCGATGGTCTGTTCTCTGTCACTCCCAACGGTGTGTTCAAGATTTTACACAGCTTGGACAAGGAAAGAGAATCATTTTACACTGTCATCATAACAGCTGTTGATTCAGGTAATTGATATTCAAGATCAACATAAATTAGATTCAATATGTAAATAACACTTTCACACGGGTTTAACTTAATGAATGTCACTTTGTAAATTTGAAGGTTTTCCACCACTAACTGGCACTCTGACTATCCATATCACTGTGGATGACGTCAATGATAACCATCCTGAGTTTTCAGAGGAAGTCTACAACACCATAGTGTCTGAGGACAGTCCAATAGGCACAGTGTTTGCAATGATATCTGCATTTGACCCTGATGAGGGCATGAGTGGTGAAGTAAGGTGAAGAATCACATCCAAAAGAGATTTTATGTGGTAGAACAACACAAACTAGTTGCACAGTTGTAAGGTGTAGGAAAAACGATTTTAGATTTTTTTTTTTAAATCTAAAATCAGTCAAAGGTTGGTTTGCATTTATATTTACCACTCTTTACTCTGATACCTCTTAATAAAATCCAGTCCAACCGATTGCCTTAAAACGCTTTCTATATAGCAAATAAGCTCCATTGACCATATGTATAATTTGATCTCCCATAAAACAGCTCATAATGAGCTATAATGGACTGGTTTTGATCTAAGTATCATGTGTTAGAATGGCTTATTAAATGTTTTGACCTAATTCCAACTGAGATCTATTGCAAGACTTTAAGGTGGATCTATAAAGTATTGAATCAAATGGGCCAAATACGTACCTATACCATGCATAATTTTCATTTGTGAAACAATAAAAAACATTTGGTAACACTTTATTTGAAGGTAGGTGAATAACTTTTTAAACTTTACCTTTAATAACATAAAGCTACTTAATTTTTAAAGTTTAATCAGTAATACTTTTATAACAAATTTATATCATTAATGATTTCTTGGTTAATGTCAAGTTTTCATAACAAAGACATTTTGAATAATGCCAACTTTGTATTAAAAGGGGTCATAATTTACCGAATGACGCTTTATGACAACAGTCATAAATATTCATGAAGGCTTATTCATGTTCATGACAGGTGTTATGTCGTGTTTATGACAGTGTCATGTCAGTCTTATTCAACCCATTTTAAATAAAGTGTTACCAAACATTCATCATTTTCTCTCCACCTTTCAATAATCTGTCACATAAAAACCCTAATAAAATACAATGAAGTTTGGAACTGTAACTAATGTGGAAAAGGTTTAAAAGCATAACTGTTTCGGATGTCACTGTATACTAAAAAATGTTTCACTTTTTCTTTAAATTAGGTATTTCATGGAAAACCACAATGCGCCATTTGCTATTGAGGAAACGTTCGGAGAACTGCTTACCACTGATTTCTTGGACAGGGAGACTGTAGCCTTTTACACGCTGACAGTGATTGGCACGGATATGCATCCCACACAGCCGCTGTCAAGCTCTGTACTTGTTAATGTCCTGGTTGGTGATATCAATGATCACTGGCCTCAGTTTCTGGACAGCCCCTTTGTGGCTTATGTGCCCACAGAGTTTCCTCCAGGTGAGATGCTTTGCTTCCTTGTGACATTGAAGGTGACACTGTTGAGACTGAGAGCAAAATTTACATATTTTGTTGGTATTTTTCCACAGGCTCAGTTGTTTGTGCAGTGAGAGCAATCGATGAAGACACTGACATGAATGCAGAGCTGCAATACTCTTTATATGGACAAAGTTCAGACCTGTTTTTGATTGATCCGAACAGCGGCACAGTATTCACTTCAAGCTTACTGCAGAGCACAGATGATATTGTCATCAACGTGTATGTAGAAGACGCTGGAGAAAACCCAAAATTTGACATCACTACTATCAGTATCAGGTTTCACAACATTTCTGACTTCCCAGAGATGAATGTGGATGTTCTGAGTTATTCTCTCTTTGAGGACGAGCCAGTGGGAACAGTAGTAGCTGTTATTTCTGCAGCAAGCATCAGAGCTGAACCTGTCTCTTTTTATCTTCCTTCTGGAAACTTTGAAGAGATGTTTCACCTAGACCAATTAGGTGGAGCACTGACAGTTGAGAACCCACTGGATTATGAAAGCAAAAAGGAATTTTCTTTGTTGATAGAAGCCAGAGACTCTGGTTCGCCTCCATTTTCATCATTTTTAGAAATTCACATAAACATCACTGATGTAAATGATAATTTTCCCCAGTTTACCCAGACTGAATACAGGTGTGAGGTTTATGAAAATTCCCCACCATCTGGAGTTTGTGATGTTCTTGCTCTCGATGCGGATTCTCCCAATTACAGCACAGTATGGTACAACATAACAGAAGGAAATAATGATGAGTTTTTTACACTTGACCCTGAAAATGGTTTGGTAAGCACCATTGTAAGTTTAGATCGAGAAAGCATTCCCTTTTTTAATTTAACAGTTGAGGCTGCAGAACCTGACAACCCCCTTCATACAGACCAAGCAACAGTAATCATTTCTGTTTTGGACAGGAATGATAATGCACCTCGATTCTCTCAGATACATCTTGCAGAGGTCTCTGAAAATGCTCCGATAGGGCACACAGTTCTGCAGATAACCTCAACTGATGATGACGTTGATTCTAATGCAGTAATTAATTATTACATACCTGACCAAAATCAGGATCTCCCTTTTGACATCGAATCCACCACTGGCTGCATCTTTATTAGAAGGTCTCTGGACAGGGAGGCACAGGACCATTATGTCTTGAAAGTAAATGCAAATGATTCAGCATGGAGTGTTAGCACTGATGTCAGTATCTTTGTTTTAGATTTCAATGATAACCGACCAGTATTTTCTAGTGATTTGTATTCAGTTGTTATCCCAGAAACAAAACATTCAGAGATTTTTGTTTTGCAGGTCTTTGCAACAGACACAGATATTGAACAAAACAGTGAGGTTGTCTATGTTGTTGAACCTCCAAATGAATTATTTTGGGTAGACGCTTCTTCAGGAGATGTTTTTTCAAAGCAGCCACTCCTTTTACACAATTCTACTTTTGAAATCTATAACTTCACAATTGTTGCATTTGATTTTGGCAGCATTCCTCTGCACAGTAACACTACTGTTACAGTGAGATTAGAACAACTGAACCTCCACCCTCCAAAGTTTTTGCCTTCTCCAGCACTGGTTTCCATTCCATATGACCTATTGGTGGGAACTGAAGTGGCCAAGTTTACTGCAACAGATCTAGACGTCAATAGCGGTGATTATATTAAATATAATGTCAGTGGAGGCAATGCTTCTGATTTCTTCTGGATTCAAGCTGACAATGGAAAGTTATTTTTAAGTCAAACTTTAGAAGAACGTCAAAATGAGTCACTTACTTTATTAGTTGTGGTCAAAGATCAGGGCTTTCCTCCTTTGATCTCTGAGACTGAAATCACCTTTGTAATTACTGGGAAAAATCACTTTTCTCCCAGGTTCAGTGAACCAGAAGTCACGTTCTCTGTCCCTGAAGACTTGCCTGTTGGATCAGTGGCTGGGAAAATCCAAGCAGAAGATGGGGATTACGGTCCCAATGGTGTAATTAAATACCTCATTAGTCCTGAAAATCAATATTTTCCAGTCTCCATTGGCGAATTCTCTGGGCTGCTAACACTTACCAGAGAGCTTGACTTTGAAAAAGAAACCAGATATAATCTGCAAATCAAAGCAACAGATGGTGGATGGATAGCTAAATCTGCCTGGATGAATGTAACTCTGATTGTTGTGGATGTAAATGACAATCCACCTGTCTTTTCATTGTCAGAGTATACCACAACAGTGCCTGAAAATTCAAAAGTCAGAACAAAGGTTCTAGATATAAAGGCCACCGATATCGACTCAGGAGTAAATGCACAAATATCCTACTCTTTTATTGCTGGCAGTTTTGATAAATTTGCAATCGATTCAAGAAATGGGAGTATCACTACTTTGGATATCTTTGATTACGAGCAACAGCAGATGTTTGATTTAACAGTCAAAGCTTCAAACACCGCCAGACACAACTTGTTTGGTTTGGCTCATGTTATCATCCACATCCTGGACCTCAATGAATTTAGCCCAACCTTCACAAAAGAAAGTTTTAGCTTTTCAGTATACAAAAATGTTCCTGTTGGAACGTCAATAGGAAAAGTGACGGCCACTGATAATGACAGTGGTCCTGAAGGTGAGGTGTTTTATCTAATGTTTGGCCATGGCAAAAATTTTGGCTTTGACATTGACCCACTTTCTGGAGAGATATATACAAGTCATAGTTTGAGGGATCAAGGAAACGGTAAAGTAATTTTGAAAGTCTTGGCAAAAAACTCTGGTGTTATTCATGGAACAGACATAGCTGAGACGTCTGTCAATATTAATGTGATTGAGACTAACGATGCACCCTTGTTCACATCCACATGGTACGTGGCAGATGTTAAAGAAGACACCCCAACTGGGACATCTGTGTTAACTGTAAGTGCTTTGGACCTGGACTCTGCACTGAATTGGGATCGATTCATCTTTAGGATTGAAGACGGAAACACAAACTCCTCTTTCTCCATTGATCCACTTAATGGCATTGTGTTAGTAAACTCTGATCTTGACAGGGAACGCTGGCCAGTTTACAATCTCACTGTCACAGCCACCGATCATGGTTCTCCCCCAGCCACTGGGACAACAAACGTCATTGTGAACATAGTTGATGTTAATGACAACGCCCCCCAACTCGTGACAAACAAGATTCAAGTGAAGGAAAATCAACCTGAAGGAACCATAGTTGCCAGATTAAATGCATTTGATTTTGATTTACCTCCAAATCAAGGTCCTTTTACTTTTTGGCTATCAAATTTGTCAGCAGAAAGTGCTTTTATTCTCACTCCGGATGGAGTTTTACTCACCAGACTTGTTGTTGATCGGGAGCATGTCTCTGAATATCGATTACTGGTGGTGGTAAAAGATGCAGGGTTTCCTCTACCACTGTCTTCAACAACAACACTCCACATTAGGGTGGAAGATGAAAACGATAACCCCCCGTTACCACGAAACATCTTTATTGAGGTGAAATATTTTGGCAGTTCTTTTAATGGTGGCATGATTGGCAATGTGCATCCTGAGGATCATGATGAGTCTGATGCATTCCTCTGTTCCATTAGAAGTGGCCCGATTAACATGTTCATGATACCCAATGGTACATGTGAGCTATGGTCATCCCCCTTTCAGGGCGAGGCCACATTCAATGTCACAGTTGAAGCTACAGATCAAGTTCATTTTCCAGTAAATAGCAGTATCTATGTGAACTACAAAGGTTTTACAAATGCATCTGTGGACAGTTGTATTTTTTTCTACGTGGCCTCACGTTCAATGGAAAACTTCTTGACCAATAGGTATTTGCGGTTTGTGAAAGCCTTGGATAGTCTGTTCAACCTGCAGGCTTCAAAGACTCATGTTTTTGGAATCAAACATATTGGCATGGAGATACTACTACTTGCAGCAGTGAAAAACTACAATGGACAATATCTAAGCAGAGAGGTAGCAAGTAGTATATCTGCTGGACATAAGAAGTTACTGGAGTCCCAAAGCAATATGACAATTTCTCACATCACCAGTGATCCATGCCTCATGAGCCCCTGTCAGAACGGGGCCACATGCAACAAAAACATTTACATCAGCCAGGAGGTTGCTGTCCTGGAAAGCATGGCTGTCATCTTTGTGTCGCCACAGAAAGAGATTTTTAATTGTACCTGTTCGGTCGGGTTCAGCGGTTCACTCTGTGAAGATGACATTGATGAATGTGAGGCGAATCCTTGTCAGAACAACAGCACATGTGAAAACACTGCAGGAAGTTTCCGCTGTCACTGTCAGAGTGGCTTCTCTGGCTCAGTCTGCTCGGCTGATGTGGACGAGTGCCTTAAGGTGAAGTGCCAAAATGGTGGGACGTGTATTCAGTCACAGGAGGGATACCACTGCCAGTGTGCACCTGGATTTGAAGGTAGAATTGATCACAAAAACACGCTTCAACATGTTTCATTGTACTAACCTTAACCAGAATCCTTGCAAAAAGTATGTTTACCTATGTTTGCAGGAGAACGGTGTGAACAGCTCAAAGATCACTGCAGGTCTACACCATGTTTTCAGGGAAGATGCATTAACCTACAAACAGGATTCCTCTGTATCTGTCCCTTTGGTAAGAAAAAACATAAAGGCACATGATGCAAAATAGGAGATTGTTATAGAAACAAGAAAGAAATGTGAGCTAATAAAAGCTCACAGTTTACTATATACTAATAACAGCTATTGCTTCGTAACAAGGTTTTATATCGAAATTGACATGTTTGCTTCTGATATTTTATCTTTTGTTAGTTGAAAGCTTCATTCCTTTCAGATAATCAATCCTTTGATCTATTTTTACAATGACCAATGAATTCTAATCCTTTACTTCATTATTAGAACAGAAGCATGTCTTATTTTTTGCTTCCTTTATTCATTGATCATCAAACATATCCAATCTTGATAACAATAAATGTCACTAAATGCATTTTAAAAATATGCATTTGCAGATGTAAAAATAGATAATCTTAGTAGTATTCTCTTACAAATGCTATTTCCATAGAAGAATAAGTGTTTTATGTTACTACAACGTTCCAAGATCACAGTCATTTGTATGACCAGAAATAATGCTTCTGCATTGCGTATTTAACACTGTTAAACACAATCTGATCACTACATAATCCAGGTCTACAAAGATATTTTAGGCATGCTAAAAGTAGTTTTTAGTATTATTGTACCTTAGCACCAAAATATCTGTTTTTAAAAACATTAAATAACTTCATCAAATTACTAAGTATGTCGATTTTATGATCAAGTTACTGCAATTTATTTTCTTTTCAGGAGTCAGTGGTGTCCATTGTGAGGAACCCAGTTATGGCTTTGAAGAAATGTCCTTTGTGGAGTTTCCCCCACTGGATCGCAGGACTAATTTAATTTATTTTGAGTTTGCAACAGTGCAGAGGGACTCCCTACTCCTGTACAATTCAGGAACATTATCCAGCAGGGAGTTTTTTGCACTGGAGATACTTGACAGCAGAGTACAACTCTCTTATGACCTTGGCTCCGGACCTGTAAAGTTGCAGACGCATAAGCAAGTTGCAGATGGACATTTTCACAGCGTTACTGTCAGAAGGATTGGCAATGTGAGCTATAGCTATCTACACAATGTTGACCAGTCATAAGTTGATTAAAATATTCACGTGGATCTGTATATTTTTTAACAGATGGGGACTTTGCTTGTGGACAACTGTACAGATGTTGTGAACAATGGACTTTGTTTTTCAGAGTTTGATGGCACTATCTCAGAGAGGTGCCCATAAGTGAATTCTTACAGATGACAATTTTTGTCATTTTCAGCCTTATCTGAACAACCTTAACCTGAGTAAATAATTTCTTAATTTCTTTTCATCTTTGCATCTCTTAGGACTCTTGACGTTGGAAACACAAATATGACATTTGGCGGACTGAGAAGCCTGGAAGTAATTTTGCAACATCCAAGTCCTATAAAAACACATGACTTTGTTGGGTGCATTCGAAATATTCAGATAAATGGCATCTTGCTGAGACCTTCTTCTGGCCTTGCAACTTATAATGTATTCAACAGGTAGTGTTTCATGCATTTAAGATATTATAAATTTACCACTAAATTTGCAATTATGATGCTACACATTTATTTATTTTTTACATTTTGTTGGAATGTGTTTGAATTATTCTCAAGCAACATGTGCTATTTTTCCCTTTAACAAAGGTGTCCTCGAGCAGCAGTGTCAGGATGCAACAGCTCCCCATGCAAGAATGGGGGCGTGTGTCATGACCTTTGGTCTGAATATGTTTGTGAGTGCAAAACTCCCTTTAGAGGAAGAAACTGTGATACAGGTAAATAAATACATAAGTAAATATGGAGAAGTGGATTGACAAGCCAACCAACAATATTTTCTTAAAAACCAGTGTAACAGTTTTAAGCTATTAAATGCTATTTAACAATGTTCATAAATTAATCACGTCCATTATCTGTCAAAAATCATTCTGTAAGATGAATCCTACCACTAACTCTATTTTCTGTTACTCAAAAAAAAAATCCACGAGATTTCTATGAAATCCTTTAAATTATTATTTATTTACAATAAACACTGAAACTAGCAATTTAACAAAATGAATCTGAGTACTGTACTGTCAATCACAGCTATTAACCATCAAGAATTCATATTATAATTCATCACACAATAGCAAATCCTCCACAGAGCGTCTTCGGGGGATTGTTCCAAGACAATCTGCTGTGGATTTGGAGCCACAGCAGATTGTAAAACTCTATGACTGGAGAAGCGCTGTAGTAATTCAGTCTATTTGCCATTTAAGATGCAAGGTTGCTCTGGGTGAGAGCAACTGGGTCAGGCTGGCTGTCAATTCAGGCAGAGATATTGGTTGTTTGGTTATGAGTCTGGGTTTCAGTGGGACCGAACTGGAAATATAAAGCAAAAAAAGAGAGAGCTTATTAGATTTAGCTGACAGATTCAACGTGGTTAATGACTATTAGCTGACAAATTTCAGCTTCATTTGAACTGGGACTAGTTCAGCACTCCATCTACAGTTAAACAGGATGAAAACCTTTCTTTACAGCTTTACGTATTTCCCTTAGGAATAATACATTTCTTCTAATAAGAGATCTATCGCTTTAGCCACAGACATTTTCAAGGTTTGAGACAATTAATTATCAATATTTAAATTTAAAACCCATAATTTATTATTGCAAAGCCTTATTTACCTAAGAACACTTCGGACAGATTATATGTATTGGGAATCAAACAAATACTTTAGCAATACAGCAAGGTCGTATCTTCATATTTTTAAGATCTTAAGATGCCACCTGCAGAAATAGGAATGTAAATTTGACTGAACTAGGGTTTATCTGTCAAAAAGACACTTTAAGAGTATTCAAGTTCAAATTCAAAGAAGAGAGGCTTCTATACAAAACAAATGAGCAGATAAAAAATACTAGGATTGCCATTAATGTCTTAAGGATTTGATCAAGGAAAAATAAAGGTAAACTGTATTTGTAAAGTGACAAAGAGATCCTGACAATAATTTATATAGTTTGTCTCTTCTTTAAGTCTGATAGCTTGATAGAGCTAATGTGGAGTTACTGAATGTTAGATTTTTCTTTGCGCAATGTTGGGACTGAATATGTTTTCTTACCTTTTTGAAACAGAAATATCTGAAGAACTTGTATTACACTTCAAGGGGATTGATTACATTGAGTATGTCATTAAAGAGCGATTTAAGAGAGACCTTCTGCTTAAAGACCTGCAGGATGGTGCAAAACAGGAAGACACAACAATCCAAACTGTCATTACTGTCAAGTTCAAAACTAAAGAAGATGGAACCCTGCTCTTTATTCTTGGAAAAGGACATGTTGTGTTGATGGTTTGTAAAAAGTATATTTAATATATGGGCATGATATGTCTGAGTATATCAAAAACTCTGACAATCATTTCTAATTTATTTTCAGGTAAGAGACGGACAACCTGTGTTCACTTCCATTGATCCTTTAGGACATATGTCAGAGTTTACAGTGGAGCTGTTAGTTGCTGATGGTCTTTGGCACGTCCTGTCCTTATCGACCAGTGGGAGTAACAATTCACTGTATGTTGATGACAAAATGGTCTTGAACATTACCCAACAAAACATGGACTTAAGACTTTTTAGTTTGGAAAAGATCATTCTTGCTGCCGCTCCACCAAGACAAAGAAAGCTCCAACAGTCAGGTAATCCTATGACTTTTTAGGTTGTTTTTTTGATTGTTTTGTTTTTTTTTTAACAGTGATTTCTTCATTATATAAACAGTGATTTCTTGCCAGTATCAAGTTGGACTCCTTTTTATTCCTGACTAGTCTTATGCCTTAGTTTCACAAATTCAACTAGGTATCAGAAAAATCCTCCAGAGATTTTGATCAATATTTATATAGTAGCTCACACAGTTTCTACAGATTTGTCAGTTTGAAATGCCTTGCTGCTGAAATGTGCTATACAAATAAAATTTGATTGATTGATTGATTGATTGATCGATTGATCGATCAATACTGGATTGAAGATCCAGTATTTTCCATGTTTTTGAGGCCAATTTAATGCATCAAAATGCATTCAAATATCTTTTAAGTTATATTTGATATATACAACTAAAGGTAAGAAATTCAATGTAAAGCCATGAAATGCTTTTTTTTTTTTTGTCATTTTACACTGTCAGCCATGATATGCTCAAAATCATTTAAATCTTTCCATTTTAATGAAGTTGCCAGTATTGTTTCAAGAGAGGCTTTTCTAGAGTCAACCTGACATCTCTGAACTTTCTTGTGGTCACAGGATTTAGTGGATGTGTGGAGTATCTGAACGTTAGCGGTCAAATTCTGCCCGTCAGCGGACACAGTTTAATGGTGGAGGTCTGGCCGAGTTCGACTCTCCCGCAGTCCAGCTGCAGCTCTCCAGGTGTCTGCCTCTTCTCACCATGCACTGAAGAGACCACCTTTTTGAGAACATGTCTTTCAGACTGTCAGAACCGGAGGCCGTGCAGACCGGCAACGCGGGACAGGCCATGCGTGTGTCTGCAGAATGTCTCCAATCATTTTTGTGATATCTGCATTTCCACTGTCAGTGAAGAGTGCTCAGAGAAACAGCACAACAGGCCTTTTTGGATTATAGCGGTGGTTCTCCCTCTGATCTCCATCCTGGTGATTGTATGCATGTTTGCAGTTCTGTACAGATTGAAACAGCGGGATTCAGTTGTTAAAAATGAGAACCTTACACATGAAACAGGGCAAGAAACTGAAAACCCAACAATTTGTTTTGATGGCAATCAGTTGCCGAAAGCTGGACTTTCAACCTCAAAAGGGAAACGTCTTGATCGAATAAGTCCATGTCAGTCAGATGAGAAGCTTAATAGTTACGGACAGCTGATGCTTCCGAGTGAGCTGGAGTATTACGAGATCGGCAGCATCTGTAGTGCATTTAATTCTGACAACAACTCACCAAGGCTCAGCTGGCACAAGCATTTATGCACCACGAAACGTCTTAAAAGTGATTCAAACCAGTGGGGGGATCTGAGGAGGCTGCTAGGTAATTCAAAGAAAGACAATCCTGGTGAACAGAAATGCCCTCCAAAGCATCAAAATATTTCCTCATTTCACAAACAGTCATCGTGTCAGCTTGACGCAGAGCAGCAGAGGCAGAATATGTCCTGTCGTACAAAAGAGTTCCCACAGCCAGAGCTCCTGGAGCCAATGCAGCCACTTAGCTTCGAAGAAATTAGCAAACTGAATGCTCCTCCTGAGCCAGCTTTTTCACATCAAGCGCTTTTAGAGCCTGAACCCCTAGAGTCCACGATGACAACAGAGACCTCATCTGACTGTGAAACAGACAGCACGTTTACTTGCTCTGAGTCTGACTATGACCACTTTAACATCATTACTGGCAAAACATATAGGCATGAGCAGCCATTCCCATCAGAGTGCAGAATAAGCCAGGATGTCTTTGAACTAAAATCCTCCTCCACTTTAAGTCAGGATATTTCCAAGACGGATCCCTTTGCTATGTTTGAACAATGGGAAAAAAATGTAAATGTGCTCCTGACTTTTGGAAGCTACGCTGCAGTGTTTGAGGACATTGCAGGTATGCCCATGGAGTTCAGTCACAGCGGTGATATGCAAAGTGATGAGGAAGAAATTATTTGAAAGGTCAGAGCAGATGAAGTAGTGGATATCTGATTCACTATAATTTTCTACTGTATTTAAATCTCTAGGACAAAGTTGTCTTTCTGGTCAATCGCAAATAAGTTGTTTTCTTTTTGTAATCTGCATCTTCCAAGCTGCTGATTTTATGAAATATGAAATCCTTCCACCTCTTTCATCTTTTGCTTTTATTACATTCCCATTCTGAATAGTGCATTGTTAAGATATGTAATCCAGCGTTCAACTATATCAAAATGGGTTATATTATTTTCTCTTGCCCTATACATGCAGTCTTACTGTATTTTTTCCTTTATTTAGGGATCATCTGTCTGTGATAGAAAACATGATGCTTGATGAGTGCCCCCCCCCCGACCCCCCTGACTGGCAGCATATTATAAACCAAATTATTCAGTATCACATTCTGTTTTCAGGTTTTCAGCATCCCAAGGTGAATGAGTCTTCATCAGCTCAGACAAGTTGTTTGGACTGTTCTGCATGATATATAGAGATATTACTGGGTTATTATTGTGATACTTGAGTAGCAGCTGTATAGAGATTTGTGTGTGGTATACACAATGAGCTCATGCTGCTCAATGCAATGATATCCAGTAGAGTGATGAGGATTTTATCTTGAAAGCTTTTCTGATAAAACTTAAATGAAATCATTTTTGAGAAATATGTGACTCCTGTATGTGTTGTTGGCTTTCATTGTATTAAAATGTTAATGTCCACGACAAACTAATTTGCGTATCTCAGTATTCAAATGGAGTAGAAACCAGATACTTTTTGTAGTTTATCAGCCGAAAATAAAGCACGTCACTGAGAAAATGTAATTCTCTACACCAAAAACTCTACATAAATGTTCTTTGTGTGAAAGAAAGCCATAAGTAGCCATTCTTGCACGGCAGTTTTTTTTTTTTATATGTTATGAGAATATCCAAATATTATATTGTTTAATTGTAATCTAATACAATGTTTCAGCTGTTACTCCATAAATCCTAAAACAAGCACATTTACTTAAATCTGTAATCTCGTTGGTTCAATAAAACACAGAGGTGGGATAAACCCTGGACAGGCTGTAGGTCTATCACAAGACTCCGGTTTAATGTAAAAAGTGTTACATATATTGTGAATCTGGACTTTTTGAAAAGCATATTGCCAGTTTAACTCCATCTAGTGGTGAATTCAAGGAGAGCTTTAATTAAACCATGCGAGGCAATGTCAGACAGAACTCATTCCTGCAGAAAAGAAAAAAATTTAATACATATATAAATCTTTACAGTCAGAACATTGGAGCAGACAGTATTCTCATTTCAGTCAATTCATCTGACGTACAACGAGGCCAAATTACATCAGAACCTTATGAAATGCACTACTTACATAATCAACCACAAAAGCATATTTTAAAAGGACACAGAGAATTAATGTTTTAATTTCATGAAAAAAAGATCTGTCTTTAAATCATCTAAAGCATATTCACGTTCAGTCTTTACATTTAAAACATTTTTTATGTTTGCAAATGGTTTTCTTGTTTCTTTTTTAAAATAATTTAGCTAAACACAGGATGTATGTGCTACCTGCCAAACTCCTTGTATAACTTATAAGCAAACAAACAACAACAGCAAAAAAGAAACTTATGTAGCAAATCTATATGTGTTTACTCATCACAAGTTTGGTCTCATTTTGAAATGCAAGATTTATTTTCCTATTACTGAATCTCTGGGTCAAAGCTTTCTTGATTTCCATAGTTTTCAAGCAGTATATCACAGGGTTGACGGCTGCAGGTATGAGGCTGTACAACATTGTTATAATAATACGAGCATCAAGACTAAATTTGATTCCCAAATTATCAGTGATATATACAATACATCTTGGCATGTAATATAGACAGGTAATGAAGAGTTGAGGGGCACATGTGGACAGGAATTTGTAATCCCTCCCAGAGGCAGACATTTTCACAACAGCCATAATGATAGAAGAGTAAGAAATAATTATAAATGTTAAAGGAACTAAGAGAGTGATCATAGCATTTGCAAATGCAACCATTTTCACATATGCAACATCATCCCCACATCCCAGCTTGGTGATGGAATTATGATCACAGTAGCACTGCATGATGGTATTAAGGTCACAGTAGGGCAACGTCAGGGCATGTAGCACAAGTCCCATAATCCGTATAAAAGTCAGAAACCAGCACAAGCTGCAACAAATAGAAATGTTTTTGTTTGTAAATAAAACTGGATATTTGAATGGAAAACAAACAGCAACAAAGCGATCCAAAGCCATCATCAGCAAAATTAACGAGTGAATCGCTCCCAGAGAGTGAACAAAATACATCTGTGCAAAGCAAACTCCAAACGAGCACATCATATCATTCCACCAATATCTGGCGATGATTTTTGGGAGTGTTACAATGCCAAATAACAGGTCTGTCATTGCAAGGTTTAAAAAGATCATGTACGTTGGCTTGTGGAGAGTCCGCTCACAAATGATGACAGCTAGAATAAAAACATTTCCAAATACAATAGCAATAAAAACAAGTAAGAGAACAAACGATACTATGCCATAGTACTCTGGTGGAAGTCCAGGGAAGCCAACGATCATAAACTCTTTCACATTTGTAACGTTTCTGTATTTGATCATTTATACAACGAAAGGGGGAAAAAATGTTAAACAGAATTAAAATGAAACAGACCTTCAGTTGGAATTAAAAAGCCACAATAAAAACCACTTCAGTTCAGCAGTAAGCTTGGCAATCACAAAATAAATAGTTTGTTTTTCTTTCTAGAATATTCTACAAGTGAACTAATTCCTCTGTATGTTATTTGTAGAGATCATCTTTTGCCTCAAACAGAACCTTGATTCCTTCAGGTGATGTAACCCTGCAGTTGCACCTGCTGATCCTGTGTTTCTATTTAAAGCTTTTCAGCAGACTTTTCTGATGACGTCCATGGAAAAGAAAACTCTGAGGAGCAATATTCCCAAAGAGTCAACATCTTCAAGCTTATGTCATTTAAAAAACTGTTTTGAATGGAATAGGTTGTTTGTGATTTGTCAAAACGTTTAATTTGTTCAAAGATGAATCAATCTCTTATGCCTCAACAGCAGTTGGAAAACACTTAATTTTTCTGTTTTCTCAAAAGAACAGATGTATCTTCTGTTAAAATCAGCAAAAGAAAATTTGTTAAAACATATATTACCCAAATGTATTTGGAAATATTGTGTATGTTTCTCTGTAGTATAGTGCAGCAATAAACTGTGGTCAAGTATTTCTCATAAAATTATTTATCAAAAGTTGGAACATGCCAGAACAACTGGAAACTATCTTAATTTTTCAATCATGTGCTATGCATCTGTAAAAATCTGACCCTGGAAAAAATAAAACCTCCATTAATTTGACACTATTGTCCTGAGAAATTTTGCACTCATAATATATTTCTACCACCTGAATATAGTTTTTAACTACAAGTAGATTTATTGTTCATACATGTTAAACAAAGTTATAAAGAGAAATAGAAATAATAAATTCACTTTACAATTTGCAGTTGAAATTATCTATATATGGTTTATTTTAGGGTTAATACATTTTATAAATTGACAGACTAAAAAAATAGAATAAAAGCAAAAATCAAGAGTTAAATTTTCATTAAAGCAAATCCTTTTGACAAAATAAAACTTCAACTTGACTGAAGTAAGTAGAGCTCTTTCAGTCTCCCAGCTACATCTGTAAAAAGTCTTTGTTCTGCTGTCTTCTTCTGTTAAAATTTAACCAGCCTTTGTTGCTATATTAGTTCATTTGGTAAAAAGCTTCATTTTTAAGCTTTCTTTGATGTCCTTTGTTTTGAAGCAGTATATTATCGGGTTGACAAGAGCAGGTAGAAGACTATACAGCATTACAACAACAATTCGAACTGAAGCATTGAACGTGTATCCTACAAAGTTAGCCAAGTAAACAAAGCACCTTGGCAGATAATAAAGGCAGATGATCATTAGCTGAGGTGTGCAAGTCGACCAAGCCCTAATGCGTCCTTTAGAGGACGATATTTTCAAAACAGAAAAGATGATTATAAAATAGGACAGAACAATAAATCCCAGAGGTATCAACAAGCTGAACATGGCAAGACTCAATCCCAGAACTGTTGAACTTCGTATATTCTCACATCCAAGGTTAATTATTGATAAATGGTCACAGTAGCAGTGAACAATGATATTTGAATTACAAAAAGGTAGACTCAAAGCATCAAAAACTACGCCAAACATCCACGAAATCGGCATAAACCATGATATTCCACAAAGCGCAGAAACAGTCGTATTTGTGAACAGTGAATTGTAGCGCAGAGGAGAACAAATTGCAATGAAGCGATCCAGCGCCATCACCATCAGAATGAAAGAATGAGTTGCTCCTAAAAAGTGAACAAAGTACATTTGGGCAAAACAACTGTAAAATGATACAATTCTGTCATTAAACCAATATAAAGATATTGTCTTTGGTAGCGTTACTGTTCCAAACATTACGTCACTTAGTGCCAAGTGGCAAAAGATGACATATGAGGGTTTGTGAAGAGACCTTTCATATCTAACAAAGACTAAAATAAAAATGTTTCCAGCTGCTATAGCCAAATAAAGCAGGAAAAGTGTAGCTGAAATGGGGCCATAATACTTTGGCACAAGACCTGGAAATCCAGTGATAAAAAAGTTTTTTTATCGTTGTTACATTAGTGTACAACATAATCCTTGTGATTACAACAGTAGAAACAGTGACTAAATATCAAACACAAATGTCAAAGCAGAAAACTGCTAGTTATAGAAAACACTAATTTTAATCTAATATAGCTGTTTCAGCTGTTACTCCATAATTTCTAAAAGAAGCACATTTACTTAAATCTGTATTTTCATTGGTTCAATAAAGCACAGAGGTGGGATAAACCCTGGACAGGCTGTAGGTCTATCACAAGTCTCCAGGTTAATGTAAAAAGGGCTAAATGTATTGTGAATCTGGACTTTTTGAAAAGCATATTGCCAGTTTAACTCCATCTAGTGGTTAAATCAAAGAGAGTTTTAATTAAACCATGCGAGGCAATGTGAGACAGAACTCATTCCTGCAGAAAAGAAAAATATTTAATACATATATAAATCTTTACAATCAGAACATTGGAGCAGACAGTATTCTCATTTCAGTCAATTCATCTGACGTACAACGAGGCCAAATTACATCAGAACCTTATGAAATGTACTGCTGACATAATCAACTAGAAAAGCATATTTTAAAAGAACATAGATAATTAATAATAGCACAAAGTTTAAATTTAAGAAAAAAAAGAAGATCTGTCTTTAAATCATCTAAAGAATATAACTTTTATAACTTATAAGCAAACAAACAAAAAGAAAATTAATGAACTAAAACCAACATTCAACTTTATGTAGCAAATCTATATGTGTTTACTCATCACAAGTTTGGTCTCATTTTGAAATGCAAGATTTATTTTCCTATTACTGAATCTCTGGGTCAAAGCTTTCTTGATTTCCATAGTTTTCAAGCAGTATATCACAGGGTTGACGGCTGCAGGTATGAGGCTGT
>NW_015115606.1:0-64205 GCF_001443285.1 Poecilia latipinna
AGCACTCTTAACTGTCACACTGCACTGAGTCAAAAGAGCCAAACCTGTTCCCCCCATCGCCCGTGGGGGCGCTGCACCAAGAACTACTGAAGGAATCGACACAAAACCTCTGAAGAAGACCAGCGCAATTTCCTTCACAAAAAGTAAACAAAAGCGGAGCCGTGTCACAGGATTGTAGGATTTCTCCGTTTGTTCATCGCCTGTTAGTTCCTAACCCTGACGACTCTCCTGCAGGCGCCGTTTCTACAAACTATGTAAACTATTTTAATAATTAACTGACCTTGTTCTAAATTTAATAGCAATTGGAATATAGGTGACTGAACTAAAATTATTCCAAAGTGTATCGAGATGACAGTTGTTGACACTTACTGGGATAACCCGGAAGTACATTGAGGTTTTTATTGTTGATAAAGAACTAATGGCATTACTGTGAATATGTTTACTAATTAAGCAAACTGGTGGGTTTTGATGCAGTTCCAGACAGATTTACTTCTCTGGTATTAGACAAGGAAAATAGATGGCACACCTTGATGGGGGGGTTTATTCCTGATTTATTATTAGCAATTTTGTTGCACTTAAGTGTTTCAGCATCAAACTGATATAAATATTAGTCAGAAGACAACATGACTACCTTTTTTTGTCTTCTGTTTCAGATTCAAAATTCCTCCACAAATCTGATTGTCATTACCACACATCTCCACTAGGTGGAGCAGATTCACACCTTATCAGGTCTGATGTTTTTGTTTGATAAAACTTTGTTCACAAGATTTAAAAGGTTTATATTTACTGTGATTTCCGTTTTTGTTTAATTGTATAAATATTTTCTGCTTAAATGTAGTTTTTGATTTTTAAACAGTAACAGCGGTTTATCTTTGCTAAAATGTATAAAACATGTTTAAGCAGTAGAGTTAAAAAAAAATGATAAAAATGGGGGTGATTTCTAAGAAGCGGCATTTGTGGATTAAAAAACTGTAGCCAGGATTAAATTACCATAATTTGACTCTTCATCCTCTTTTAGAAGACTAAATTTATTATAGAAAAAACTTAAGTGTAATTAAATTTGTTACACAAGATCCAGTTTTGAAAATATTTTCAAAAAACATTTATTAAACTGGAACTAAAGTTCTGTTGTCTTAATATTTGACTCACAAAATGCACAAGGGTTTGTATTTATATTAAGTTTCCTTTCCAAAAATCATTAAAAGATTAAACTTCATACATAATTTTGACATGTTTTTATATAGAGAGAGAGTCAAAAATGTTTCACTTTTGAAAATTTTGAAATTCAAAAGTCTAAAATTTGCAAATTGCAAACTAAAAAATTTCCTTTTTGTTTTCTAGAAAATTTGATTTTTGGTAAAATAAAATAAAAAATAGCGGTTTTTCTGTATACAATACACACCGTTGTATTTAACTATTAATATGCATTACTTTTTAAAATAAAAAATTCAGGCAACACATTAAGTGAAAATGTGTTTTGTCAGCTTAAACCCATTTTTAACTTCACAAAACAAAGATAAAACAAATGTAACTTTCACTGTATAAATTAGGAATGGTTTAAAAAGTCAGTTACATCTTCAGCATCGATCAGGCTAATCAGGTAGTGTCCCACCGCAGCAGCCAATCAGAATCCAGTTCTCGTTGCTGGGCAGAGCAGCTGTTAAGAACTGAACTCTGATTGGCTGTCCTGTCTTCCTTTCAGTGACTCCTGAGCAGATGATGTCCCTGCGTCCATATGGCGGACCTTTGTGACTCTTGTCAACTTTAAAAGCTGCAGCCCGTCCCCCCTCCCCCTCCTGCTGCTGAATGGGGAGTCAACGCCATGCTGTCCTGCCTAAGCGTGCCTTTTGTTCCGCCTCCTCCGCTCACTCTCGGCTCCAGACTTTGTTTTGGGTGAAAGGATTCGTCTCAAAAGTCCCGGTCAGCCAGCAGCAGCTGCTCCGGACTGCGCCTTTATTCCCCACAAAGGAGAGGCGAGGCGGCCCCTCCCACCCCGCTTTCTGCTCTTTGTGTCCATTCATGAAGCAGCACAAGTGCTGCCTGCAGCTTTTCGGTCAGTTTTATTTTTGGCGAGTTGCACAAACAATGAATATCATAAAACTGCCTCAAAACTGCTCTTCAGTTTAGAGTCATGCCCCAATTTATTGTCTAAAGAATCAGAGAACATTTATGACTGGAGTCTTATGGCCGCTCTAAGAAACTAAACATAAAATTACGAGAATGAAATCATAGTATTAGGAGAATAAACTATTAAAATAGAGTCGTAGTATAAAGTAACATAACTTCTGTTTTAGCATAACTTCCTCTGTGGCTTTTGTTGTAATTAACTTTTAAGTACGATAAATCAATAATCCATAAATATTGATTTAAAAAGAAGTACTACTTCCATTGGCATTTAATTTTGCTTATAACATGAGGAAAGTGATTTGTAACAAATGAAATAATCTGCCCGTTACCTAGCAACCTCAGCGAAGTTCCGCCCATCACCTAGCAACCAAAGCCTAAGCCACACAAAATATGTTCATTACAATTTGTTTTGCACAAAATTATAGAGATTTTATTCTAGTTATTTAACTTATAAAGTGGCAAAAATAGATTGTTACAAGTGAAATAATCTGCCAGTGGAACTTGGAGTTTTCCATCAATATTATTTAATTTAAACAAGCTCCTATGTTTTGCTAAAAAAAGTGATCAGTTTTCTTATTTCAAGTTAATTCAAGATATTTGCACCAGAAACTTGGCTAAAAATTCTGTTTTTGCAGGGTACAAGAAACTTCAAAGATACAAAAGAAAGCCCCCAAATCTTTCACTTCTGGTTAAAAAATGTCATTTTTGCATGAATTCCTGGAGCGGTGAAAGTGCCAGTTGTTCCAAACTGACCCTCCCTGCTGAGAGCCAGTCGGGTTTGTTAATGTAATTAGTGATCAGGTTCATTATGAGCCACATCAGAGCCAGGAATTAGCATCAGCAGCTGCTGGCGGAGGAGCCGGCTGGTTCAACACACGTCTGGAAATGACAGCAGGAGATATTAACATGTTTATAAGGCAGATTAGCATTGCTAGCAGACAGGAAGTATCTGAAACGGCTGTTTTCGGCACTTTTATTCATCTGAAACAGAGACGTGCAAAAGGATTTACACTCAAACTTCTACAGATGATGCATAAATGTTCTTATGTAGCTAAAATAGCATCTAAAAATCTTTTGAAATTCATATCTTTAACTTGTTTTTATTGAGTAAAGTTTGAAGTTCTCTATAATAGTTTTTATTCTCACTAATCTTACCTTTCACTAATAACTTGGACCTATTTCTGCATAGAGATTTCCTGAATCACTTTTTTCATCCATTTATCCATCCTACGGTAGCCCAGAAGGATCAAGAAAAAGCCAAGGCCACGACTTAATTTATGCTAAAATTGATCTGATGCTAATGGAAGCTATGCTAAATCAAGAGTTTCAATACATGCTAGTATAGCTTTAGATTTAGCATAAAATCATTTTTGAAAAATAAATTCTGCTTTATGCTAAGATGAAGTTTATGATAAACTTGTTAGCCGTTTGCTGTTGCGTAGCACTTCAGAAACAAGCAATAGAAAACTTGTTTGGGCTCCAACAGATACATATTTTTGGGATTTTTGCAAAAATTTCTATTATTTTATTATATGAAAGACAAAATAAATACAGTTTGAGGATGTAGCACAATAAATAAAGTTTTGGACGGTGTATATTAATGCAAAGGAGAGTAAAAATTTGAAATTCTGTCCAGTTTGAGTTGATGTTTTGTGTTTTTTAGATGTTTGAGCCCAGTAGAGACTCTGGTAGCCCGTCGTTTCCATCTGCTGCTGTTTCTGCCTTTGTGTTGCTCAGCAGCAGCAGAGCTCTTAAAGCTAAAGGTGAAATGAAGGGCATTAGAGGTTGATCAGGAAGAGCAGCTCTGACTCAACACAGAAGTCTGTAGCTGTCAGCGCTCCATCCCCAGATGTACAGCTCCTGTTATACAATCAGATTAGAAAAGAGGAACTGCTCCTTTAAGGCAGAGTTTGCAGCTTAGTGAGGTGATGTAACCCTGACTTGGTGTTTCTGCTGACTCTTGCTGTTGGCCAGGATTAGGCTCTGAATGCATGAATGGCCGCCGGCTTGCGCCCGGCACACAGCCGCCTCTAAACGCTTTTCACCGCCTCATTAAACTGGAGGGCAATTGGTTGCTATGGAGATTTAAAGGACTCATTGAAAGGACTGTTTTCTCTTCTAAAACAAACAGATTCTCTAATTTTTTTTGCAACTTTTTTGTCTGATTGATCTCTAACACTGTTGTACAACAGCAGACAGAGGAAAAAGAATTTGACTTTTTTGAAAAATGAGTGTTTTCACAGAAACTTTTTTTTTTAACATAAACCTACAATGGCTCTAATATGCCTCTGTAGATTTGGTTTCTCCATTTCTTTGAACCTACATAAAGATGGATATGTGTCAAGTGTCTGAAGCTGAATGTGTGGGTGACCCAGCGGGGCGTTGACGCTGCAGCAGCTGTTAGAGCCTCAGTAGTGGCAGCAGCATGCAGGGCAGAGAGATTCCTGTTCAATCAAAGGCCTCAAAGATCTGAACGCCAAACTGGAGAGAAAAGAAAAGGCAGCGCGCGTCAGGAACCAAAGATCACATTCATTAAGTCGCTGCCTCAATAGAATCAACAAACAGGCAACTAAGTGCAACTAAATGCTGCTGGTGAAGGCAGAGCAAATAACGTGATAACTTAGTTAAACCAGGTCAGCATCTTGATAAAATGTAGTTAAAATGTATTAAAAAAACTTAATATCACTTCTTATTTAATTAAACTATATTGTCATTTCTGATACACTTTAGGTCAGTTGAATTTAATGAAATATTTGTGATTGTGACCCCAGAAAAAAAAAAAAATTAAAAGTAGATAAAACTGTTTAAGCTGTTGTTCATCTGAAGCATGATGGGTAAAAAAACAACCAATAAACCAAAGAAAATAAAATGATAAATAAAGACCATGGGCAGGCCCCAAATAACACTTAGATAAACTCTATTAGATATAGAACAGAAGTTAGCAAGAAAACTGAAAGTCAAGTTTTACAAGAAACGTGGATGGAAAAAATGTTTTAAAAAATAAATAAATAACAAATGTGGGCCTGAATCTAATGCTGCAGGAAAATGTTTGGTCATTTCCACATATGGTCCTCAAAGATTTAAAAAATTAAGAACTTAAAACAATGAAAATGGAGTAAAATAAGTAAATTGTATGTAATTGTAAAAAAGAAAAGTCAATGAGCAAAATTTGAATCAAAATTGTATTTATTCACACAAAAAAAACAATTGACAGAAACAAATTGACAACTTTTAACATATTTTTATGCCATTTGAAGTTAAGTAAAAATAAGTTGCATACTTCATTTTTCATGTTGTCTTTTCATATTCATTAAAAAGTAAAACAATTTTCTTATTTCTTCAGAATTTTATACACCAAATTTCTTTGTAGTAAAGGATTTTCAAAAAATAATTTTCCTTTAAAATGTGAATTTTTTTTAAGACTACATTTTAGACCATAGTTTCTGTCACTGTCTAACAGAGAAACCTTTGGAGAATTAAAAATATTCTCATCTGGATCAAAATATGGCAGAATATAAAGTAATTATGTCTTAATTGCAGTTATTTAAGAGAATAATGTGTTTATTTATACAGTTTAAATCAAAATTACTGCTTATTCAATTTTAAACTTTAACATCAAAATTTTATTTTTATGCTTCTAACATTTTATTGGGTCATATTCTAAAGTAAAATATTTAGATAAGACTAACAGATATTTTAGATTATTTCAAATTAATTAAAAAAATGTTAATCAGAATTTCAGGTAAAAAAAAAAAGCCAATGTTTTTTGGGTCCATATATTATTCAAAGTATTTTAATGCATTTATAAATAGTTTAACTGAGTCATTTCTCTAAGAGTTATTCAAAAGTAAAACTAAGCAAAAATCTACACAAAAATTGAGAAAAACATTTAAGAAACATTTTTATTCAGTCAATTTGCTACAAAGAACTAAGTTTTTCCTTTTTAAAACTAACCAAAAATCACCTAAAATGTAATTTTATCTCAGTTGAATTGTTTCAAATTTATATTTTAGAATTGCAGGAATTTTTCGTACAAATTTTATTAATTTTTTTATTGGCTTAACTTAATGTCATTTTCTAAAGTGAAACCTTTAGATTCGACTTTTCTAGATTAATTTTGTCATCGTTAAACTTCTAAAGTGAAACCTTTAGAGAATTAAGACAATTCTGGAAAGTGGGAAACATTTCCGCTGACTGCAACTGCTGCCATGTTGCTCAGCCGAAGACGAACATCTGAAAAGTCTCTTTCCAAGATGGCCGCTTCTTCCTCAGCACCGCTTCTTCTCCTGCTGCGCGTGCTTCTGCGTGGCGACGTTCGCTCCGTGGGAACCACGGGACGCAGAACTCGCCTCTTCTCCTCCCTCTCCAAACCTCATCCGCACAAAGAATGAGGGTCGACGGTGTGCCGCCCCCCGCTGCGTGCCCGGCCTTGTTCGCAGAAAGAACCAGGCTCATCTTGGCACGGACGGCTGCGGGGGGCGGCGGCGGCGGTGCCGGCGCCGTGCTAGCCCGGGCATGCTAGCTCCTCAGGAGCGCCCAGGAAAGAACCGGAAACAGAATCATCCCGGTCGGGATGAGGATTTCCAGGTGTGAACGGATCAGGTGAGCGGCAGAGAGCCGGGTCAGCGCTCCGGGAGGCTGATCTCAGGAACCCAGTCGTTCAGCCGCCGGCTCTCCTCGCAGAACAGGTGCAGCTTCTCCAGAGCCGGGTCGTCCCAAGACCCATCGGCCGGGTTCTGTTGGAGCGACAGGAGGAGCGTTAGCAAGGAAACAGCTGCTGAGCAGGGCCGGAGCTACAAGGCTCACAAAGGGGCCATAACAACAAAAATATGGGGGGTGAGGGGGTATCCTACTGTTAGCATCTATATTGAAAATCAGCTACAAGTGTTGGAATTTATTAGTTTCAGGTGGGAAACAAAATGGCCGACTCCAAATTCTGACTCATTGATTGGTGTAAAAAAAATATACTAAATTTAAAGAAAAGTCATGAAACAAATTGATGATTAATGATACAGAACTTCAGCTTTAAGTAAAAATTTGATTTAATTCTCAGGGCAGAAATGTGTACAAGATCAAATCAAGCATTGAATGGACTATAATGCAATGAGGCTAACAATTTAAAAAAAAAAATTTAAAAAATTGATTTTGGACTGTGATAAGTGTTCTGATAGGTCGACGACAAAGGTAAGTTTGCAGAAATGTATTTGTCCAAACTAAATTAATTCAGCCCAGTCACATTTTTGAGTGTAAATATGAAACATTCTGTAAGTTTCACCTCATTTCCTCCTATTTAATTTGTATTTATCAGAAATTTAATGTAATATTGTTGGGCCGCCAGCCCCCGGAGTCCACCCCGTCGTTCCGCCCCTGGTCGTACCGTAATCAGGACGCAGTGCGCGTCTTCCTGCTTGTCTCCGATGATGTCGGCCAGACGCTGCGTGTCGCTGACTCTGACGATGCTGATGTCGTTGTCGAAGCAGAAGGACTGGATCAGGGTGAAGTGGATCTGCAGGGCCACGTCCCACTGGAACTGCTCGTCTGTGGCCAGGACGCAGAACGACACGCTGTCTGGGTCTCTGTGGACAGAAAACGCTCTTCCTGTTAGCAGCTGCTGGGAAAAACTCACACAGGATGCATGAAAAAGCAAGAAAAATGAAAGTTTTCTCACTCTGTCATTATCTTAGCGCTTTCGTAGACGCCAACAGTCAGTCGGTGTTCGCTCTGAGCGCAGACCAATGCTTCCTTCAAGGACTTTCCAGGAGACTTCATGGTTTGTTAGGCTCAGAACGTGAAGAGGAAATAATTTGAACTTCCTAAAAGAGTCAGTGGGCTTTTATACGGCGGAGCCGGCACGCGTTCACTGCCTGATTGGTTCCCTTCAGGACAAAAGCAACAACCGACTGCGTTCCCCTCCCCACCCTGAGGGACGCGTGCCTTTAGAAAACTCAGAAAGTCAGTCGGCTCCTGTCCAAAAGGGTTTAGACATAGAAACTGTCACTTCTAAGTTATTCATGTAAAAAACCACAGGAGTCACTGCAGCTAAAGCTTTGAAATGATCAATTTAAAAAGCAAGAATCACTATGGGGTGCCAAAACTTTCTGCAGCTTTTATGGAAACAAAACTGAAGTCAATATCTTTGGATCTAAATAACAATCTAGTCAGTTATTACAACTAGAAACTAGCCTGAACCTTCAGAGCCACATAAAGACAGTCACAAAGTCAGCCTTCTATCACCTGAAGAACATCTCCAGGATTAGAGGACTGATGTCTCAGCGCGATCTAGAGAAACTCATCCATGCGTTTATCTTTAGCCGCATTGATTCCTGCAACAGCGTCTTCACAGGTCTGACTAATAAATCAATCAAACAGCTGCAGCTGATCCAGAAGCTGCTGCTGCTGTTCTCACTAAAACCAGGAAGATAGAGACATAACACCAGTTTTAAAGTCCCTACACTGGCTCCCTGTAGCTCAAAGAATAGACTTTAAAATACTGTTGTTAGTTTATAAATCACTGAACGGTTTAGCACCACAATACATTAAAGATCTGTTATTGCTGTACCAACCGTCTAGACCCCTCAGGTTCTGGTTCTGGTCTAAAAAGAACCAGAACCAAACCTGGAGCAGCAGCATTCAGGTTCTATGCACCACAAATCTGGAACAAACTTCCAGAAAACTGTAAAACAGCTGAAACACTGAGTGCCTTTAGGGTTAGGGTTAGGGGGTTGGTTTGAAACGTAATCAATGAAACAATCAATCTGATGTGTAATGGCTTGAGAAAATGTAATATTTCAATTGATTTTTGTGTTTTTATGAAGTGAATATATTTGAAATGTCTTGTTGCTGAAATGTGTGAAACAAATAAACTGATTGGTTGTGTAACTCTATAATCAGCGCCCCCTACTGGTGGAGGTATTTAAAGCTTCAAATAGAGTGAGAACAGAGTTTCCACGGTAACATCTCCGTGGGTATTTCCACAGCGTGTTTTCTCCCTTTAAGGATCAGGAAGTGCCACGCGCCGCTGCTCCGTCCGGGCGCGTGGCATCTGGGGGCGGCGGGTCACGTGCTCTCTTCTCCTTTATCAGCGCTGCGGAGGGACACCATCTGTCCCGAGTGGGGGGGGGGGGGGGCGGACAAAGGCAGCACCTGCTGAGCCTCGGGAGTCAAACAACCCGCAGACATGCAGCCGCAGCGCTGCGGTGCCGCAACTTCTCCATCAGATTAGAGGCGCAAACGGAGCAGATGTGCAGCCGCAACAAAAGCTGTGGCTCGATGTGCACGCGCCCCGCCTGTTGCCATGAAAGCTGATCCTTTCTGCAGCAGAACCGTGTCCGGATCAGTCGGGATGAGCCGAATCATCCCTGGAGGAGTGGGCAAAGAGTGGGCAAAAAGAAAGGTGGAAGAATGAGTTCAAGTTTCACAGAGTGGTGAAAAAATAAAATGACTAGAAAACAAGAGAGTGAAGAAATGAACTGAAGAGTTTCATTTTAACTCCAGAATATAAGGTTTGCAGCATTTGGGTTGATACGTCAAAAATTCTTTAATATTAGCAATAATCACCGTTAAACTCTTTTAAGGAGAAGTAAAAGCAGTTTTGCCAGTTTGGTGGCGCCAAACAAAAGTGGAACAAATTATCTTTAGTTGGCTTTTTTTTTTTAGCTTTATGTCACTAAAAACTGGGACGGAAACTAATTTTTTTATATATTTGGCGCCCCTCCACCGGCGCCCCAGCATAGTTTTACATGGTGTGGAACTAAGGCTGCCGGTAAATAAAACATGTTTACACCCCAAACTAAAACGACCTCCGGCTTCAGGGTAAAACGGTTCGGACCCATTTCTCCTGTTTGGAGTTTAAATTTAATCAAAACTCAGACAACAGGCTGCAGAATTTGGAGGATCGCAGACAAAAGATGGCCGAACCCCTGGAGGGGGTCTGCGGGTCAAACCACGACCCCCCTCTCCGTTCATAGCGACAGTTCTCCATCTGCCGCAGAACAATAGCGCTGAATCAATCAGCGCCAACCTGTGCGCCCCTCCTCAGCTATTCATGCGGCAGCAGGCGAGCCGCACGCAAGATGCGGGTTTCACTGAATGTATGCAAATTAAAAAAGGGCAAATATGGGGGAGAATTTGCGCTATTGGTGCCCGAATAAGCGTGCGTAAAAGTGAAATCAGCATCCACGATAAAGTACACCTTGAAATTTGATTTATTTTTGACTCATTTTATTGAGATCTAATGTGACGAAGTGGATCTTTACTCTGAAACGAACTAAAATCCTGTTTAATTTGGTTTCAAAAAAGATTTTTACTGATGTTTTCCATCCGATAGAGATAATCTAATCTATTCTGAGTTAAAGTTTGGACCTCTAAATGCGTAAAACCGCAAAAAGATCGTAAAGAAAAACAAAACACACTCAAAAACTCTTCAAATTCTCCAAATTTAAACTCTCTGTGGTGAGTTTAAAAGTGCGTGTCAAAGTTTCTCTGATGTAAATAAACGGACAGCTGATGAGCCACGTGGAGTTTGCTCAGTTCTGGCACGCGCTGCGCATTTGCATTTGTATGGAGGAGATAAGGAGGGGGAGGGGTGATAAAAAGTGGGGCTTCTGTGAAAACAATGCGGGTGGTTTTAAGGTCCGCTTCTAGTCCACAGATGGTCCGGTCCACCTGCGCCGCAGCGTGGGGGCGGGGCTTCTCACTTCCGGCTCCATCTGAGCAGCAAACCTGCAAACATGAAGAGACGAGCTGGAAACAGGCGATGTGGAGCATTTAAGACAAGCAAAACACACTTAAGGCCGTCACTAAAGAATAAAAATGACAGAATTCTGTTTTATTTTTGTGAATTTTATGAATGCATGATGTAGGAAAGTTTTAGTCTTTGCAGAAATCCGCAACAGTTTCACTTTAAACTGTTTCCATTCTGCAGAAAACTTGATGATCTTTTGTCTGATCCCCCATGAATGCACCGATTTGGTTGCATGTTTATTGCAAAACGACAATTTTGCACTTCTGGTTGTCATTTGAACTTTTAAAAAAATGTTTTATTTTTGTAAATTTTATAAATGCATGAAGTGGAAAAGTGAAGCTGTTGTGGATTCCTGCAAAAACTAAAACTTGAAACTGTTTCCATTCTGCAGAAACTTCATAGTTTCCTTTTGTTTGACTCCATCAGTGCAAAGATTTGGTTGATTTTAAGACAAAATGACAACATCAAGCATCTGTTTGTCGTTTGGGATTAAAAATTAGATAAATTCGTTTCATATTTTGTTAATTTTTTTGAGTGCATGAAGTGGGAAAGTGAAGCTTCTGCTCAAACTAAAACTTGAAACCTAAATATTTTCCTTTTGTTTGCGTGCAGAAGGGGAGCGCGCGTGACCCCCATCAATCTGCCACGAGCCAAAGTGTGACAAAAGCATTATCACATCAATGCGCCTATCAGCCGCAGCCAATCAGCGCGCGCCGCTTTCTCTGCGCCGCACGAGCTGCGGGGCTATAAAAGCAGCTGCGTGAAGCCGCTCCGCTCCAAACGCTCTTCCTCCTCCTGGAATATCCTCATCCTCACCGACTGCATCATGACTTTTGAAGAGGTTCTGATCCAGAAGCCCGCCGAGCGCGCTCAGTGCGCAGGCGCAGCCCTGGAAGAAGTTCTGGTCTCGGCTAAAGACAACCAGTCTCTCACCGTGGGAGTCTACGAGTGCGCCAAAGTCATGAACCTGTAAGTTTGGAGATCCGCTGATGGTCGGTTTGGTTCCCGACCCGATCTGACCCGGTTTGTTTCCACAGAGACCCGGACAGCGTGTCGTTCTGCGTCCTGGCCACAGACGAGCAGTTCCAGTGGGACGTGGCCCTGCAGATCCACTTCACCCTGATCCAGTCCTTCTGCTTCGACAACGACATCAGCATCGTCAGAGTCAGCGACACGCAGCGTCTGGCCGACATCGTCGGAGACAAGCAGGAAGACGCGCACTGCGTCCTGATTACGGTACGACCAGGGGCGGAACGACGGGGTGGACTGCGGGGGGCTGCAGCCCTACAATAATACATCAATGTTGTGATAAATACACATTAAACTGGAGGAAATGAGCTGAAACTTACAGAATATATTTAATTTTTACACTTAAAAGGTGTGACTGGGCTGAATAAATTTATTGTTAGCTTAAGACATATTTTGGCCAAATTAATTTCTGCAAACCTATCAGAACACTGATAGGTTTGCAGAATCAAATTTTTTACATTTCCAAAAAATGTTAACATTACAGCCCATTTATTGCTTGATTTTATCTTCTACACATTTCTGCTCCAAGAATTAAATCAAATTTTTACTTAAAGCTGAAGTTCTTAATGTATTCTAATTATATTAATCACCACTCTCTCCATTATTTTTTTTAAGTTAGTATATTTTTTATACCAATCAATGAGTCAGAATTTGGAGTCGGCCATTTTGTTTCCCACCTGAAACTAATAAATTCCAACACTTGTAGCTGATTTTCAATATAGATGCTAACAGTAGAAAACCACCTCCCCATATTTTTGTTGTTATGGCCCCTTTGTGAGCCTTGTAGCTCCGGCCCTGCTCAGCAGCTGTTTCCTTGCTAACGCTCCTCCTGTCGCTCCAACAGAACCCGGCCGATGGGTCTTGGGACGACCCGGCTCTGGAGAAGTTGCACCTGTTCTGCGAGGAGAGCCGGCGGCTGAACGACTGGGTTCCTGAGATCAGCCTCCCGGAGCGCTGACCCGGCTCTCTGCCGCTCACCTGATCCGTTCACACCTGGAAATCCTCATCCCGACCGGGATGATTCTGTTTCCGGTTCTTTCCTGGGCGCTCCTGAGGAGCTAGCATGCCCGGGCTAGCACGGCGCCGGCACCGCCGCCGCCGCCCCCCGCAGCCGTCCGTGCCAAGATGAGCCTGGTTCTTTCTGCGAACGAGGCCGGGCACGCAGCGGGGGGCGGCACACCGTCGACCCTCATTCTTTGTGCGGATGAGGTTTGGAGAGGGAGGAGAAGAGGCGAGTTCTGCGTCCCGTGGTTCCCACGGAGCGAACGTCGCCACGCAGAAGCACGCGCAGCAGGAGAAGAAGCGGTGCTGAGGAAGAAGCGGCCATCTTGGAAAGAGACTTTTCAGATGTTCGTCTTCGGCTGAGCAACATGGCAGCAGTTGCAGTCAGCGGAAATGTTTCCCACTTTCCAGAATTGTCTTAATTCTCTAAAGGTTTCACTTTAGAAGTTTAACGATGACAAAATTAATCTAGAAAAGTCGAATCTAAAGGTTTCACTTTAGAAAATGACACTAAGTTATTGACATAAAAAAACCTAATAAAATTTGTTTTAATTTTTTTTTTTTAAAAAATGCCTTTAATTCTGATGTAACTGAAAATATAATCTGAAACAATTTAACCAAGATAAAATGAGATTTTAGGCGTTTTTGATTAGTTTTAGACTGTATAACTTGTTTTAAGAAGTTTTTGCTTAATTTTACCCTTAAGATCTGGACCAGAATGTTTTCTCCTTTTTTTACCTGCAATTCTGATTTAATATGAAGTTATTTAACCAGGATAAAATTGATTTTGAGCTGATTTTGATTTAAAATGCAAAACTTGTATGAAGAATGTTGCTTTTTTTTGCATAGTTAAAAAGAATTTGAATTTGAAAACACTGTAAAAAAAAACTGATGTGTTTTAAACTGGTTAGAAATAATAGTTTTGTACGTTTCTAAGTGAAAAATGCTGAATAAAATCCTTGAAGATGAATTTCTGGTTTTCACTTTTTGGGTGAATAAAGCTCCGTTCTTCACGGATCAGTGGCTTCGCTCCCTGATGCGTCGCCTTCATCTGCATTTCTATGCTTCTCCACACAATAGCTGCTGCGCACAGAGGGCCCTTTGTCTGGGCTGCAGATGTCTCCGGGGCCACGCCGCGCCATCTGCCGCCCGGGTCAGAGGGGTCAGGTGGGCGGAGTCAGGCTGAGGGAAGAAAGAGAAACCAGAGGGAGGGTTCGGTCCGGCCAGGTGCTGCTGTTTACCAAACTTTTACCAACTGTGTGACAGTAAACAGATCAGATGTTTGGGGCCCTGCAGGGGCCACCTGCTCCACACCAACCAGGCTGGAAAAACACAGAATGAAACTTTCACTTTTACTGCATATTCCTGGGCTTCCTCACATTTTTATGACGGTGCCTTACGAAAAGAAAAATTCATAAGTTGATTTGGAAATTTTCAAGCAATTTTTTTTTCTAGAAATCAACTTTTGACATTTATGCATCAAAGCAAATGGTCCATGAGTGAAAAAAAAAACCCTCAGAAAACATTTGCAAGAAAGAGACTCAGGGATTTTCTAGGAAATAAATAGGAAGTTTAAGATCTCAGCAGTTTCAGAAGTTTATTTCTAGAAAAGAATTGCTTGAAATATTACAAATCAACTTTTGAAACCTAGAAATTTTTAATCTCAGAAATTTCCGAGGTTTTTTCTCTTTTCTCGCTAATATTTTCTTGCCGAGAGGACTATGGGCCATTTATAATGATGTGTAACCATGGCAACAGTGCATTTTGGGTTTTTACAACTAATTACAGCTGGTTTGCATTTTAGAAGCTCTGCCAATACCTGAGCTGCTACTTACTGACCGTACAGTTAAACAGATTTAAAGAGGAGCAGCAAAAGCAAAGGAGCAGGATTAGCAAAGCCAGCTAACAACTGATGATGTCATCCAGAAAATGCTATGTCTCTGCCATCCAGATACTGAGCTGTTAGTCAGAGGTATCTTCAGATTCCCTGCGAGACTGACTGCTACTGGAGATCATTCCTGTCCACAACATCAGTTTGGATTTCTGAACTTAATTCCTTGTAGCACTTTTTGTTGGACTGTCAACATTTAAACAAAATGGTTTTGAAAAAAGAAAAAAAAACATTTCAAATTTCAGGTTTCACCTTTGACCTCACATTCATTTTATTTCTTGTTTTTCAGGCACTTTCACATAAATAATGACAGAAAAGTTTCCAGCACTGAACTCAGTATAAAACATGAATCTAAGCAAAGTGGAAGCTGTTAAAGGAGAGATGTTGAAGGTTTTCGTTCTTCCATTTGGGTCTCAAATGTTTCTAAAAACAAACCAGAGCACTTAAAAAAAACACCAGCCATTTGTTGGCAATTTTTTTCTTGGGTCTGGAAGGAAAAAACTTCCTGAATGTAACTTCTCAGATCGTTACGTAGCAAAAAAGAAAGACATGATTGGTCCATGATTGGGCTGTGCAGGAGGCTCCACTTCTGCTTTTCAAAGATGTTCTGTTGTATAATTGTGGATCTGTTTGCGGCCATTTTCAGGTGCAGGTGTAAACGTTGAGTTGGGGGCGTGGCCAGCAGCTTGTCTGGATTGAAAGACTAAACTCTCGTTATCTAGGAATGATTTGATTAGGCCGCAGACCGACCCGTAGTGGTCCGTTATGACAGCACACAGAACTTGGAGGTGTGCCTGAGGCCCCTGTAGGCCCGCAGCCCCTCCCTCTTGGGGTCCCTGACCACACCGCGGACCACGGGCAGCGAGTCGCAGCCCCACCTCTTCTGCGTGCGGTGCAGCAGGATGCGGTAGACGCCGGTGACGGGGCTGCGGCTGTCCGTCAGCTGGTGGTTGCGGAGGTGTTCGGCGGTGAAGCCCAGCTCCTCCAGGGCGCTCCGCACCTCCTCCTCCACCTCCTCGTCCTCCTGGTTCCCGCGCTCCGACTCCAGCAGGCTCTGCAGCGGGCCGGGCGGCTCCGGCGGCGCCAGCGCCCAGGGGAACTCCACAGGCAGCAGCCAATCGCAGCCCAGCATCTGGTCCACGGCGTAGCGCTCGGCGGCGAGCGGCTTCAGGATGCCCCTGATGAGCCGCTGGCAGGGGCCCGGCACCCAGGGCGGGATGGCGTAGCTGGCCTCCATGATGCAGCGCCGCAGCTTGCCCATGGTGTCGGCCCGGAACGGCATGGTGCCGGTCACCATGAAGAACAGCAGGACCCCCATGGCCCAGACGTCCACCGGCGGGCCCAGGTAGCTGTCGTCCCTGAACAGCTCCGGGGCGGCGTACGGCGGCGAGCCGCAGAACGTGTCCAGCGCGCTGCCGCGGCTCGCCACGCGCGTGCTGAAGCCAAAGTCGGCGACTTTGACGCAGCCGGCGGAGGTGAACAGAACGTTCTCCGCTTTCAGGTCGCGGTGGATGATGTTCAAGTTGTGCTGAAGGGGAAACAGAGACGGGTTGGACTGGTTCTGCAGATCCAGAACTGGTTGGACTGGAAGGATAATATTGATGTTTTAACTTTTACTCTAAAACTGCCAATTAGATAAACATGTTTGATGTCAAATCATAGCCTACATATTCTGAACAATAAAAATCATCTATTTTCTTGATTTTGTGTTTCTGTTTCCTGGTGGACATTTTTCAAAATGGCTGCCGTGGTTGCAATGGATGTGTGATGCTACAAGAACTGATTGGCTGATGTAGCTGCAGGAAGCTAAATGTCACATTGAGTAACTCTAATGTTGTTTTCATTGTTTTCAGCTTTAGCATTAGCATCCAATAAACACCATACTGGTTTAGCAATTTAGCATTAGCAGAACTATTGTTTATGATTAGCGGTTTAGGGTTAGCCACTGATTGGTTCTTATGTTCCTATAAACAGTTGGAGCAAAAGGTTTCTGAAGAATCGCCCACCATGTACTTGACGGCAGAGAGGATCTGGGCGAAGGTGATCTTGCTGGTGTTGTCGCACAGCTTCCCCTCGCTGCAGATCCGGTTGTGCAGATCTCCTCCTCCGGCGTACTCCAGCACCAGGAAGAGGCGGCTGGGCGTCTCCACCACCTCGTACAGCCGGATCACGTTGGGGTGCTGCAGGCACTCCATGCTGCTGATCTCCCTGGACAGCAGCTGCTGGGTCTGGGAGTCCAGCCGCGTCCGGTCCAGGATCTTCAGAGCCACTTTGTCTGTTTGCAGGACAACAAGAGTAGAGGAGCAGCAGACAGATTAATAAAAATGGAAAAAATCAAGATGGCTGCCACGGTCATCAAGGAAATGGTGCCAATATTTACCACAGATGAATAATTTTGTGTCAAGTGAAATGATTGGACCCATATTATCCATCTTTTTTTTGATTTTTCAAGATGGCCACCGTGGTTGTCATTGGAAATTTTTGCTTTAACATTGCCAAACAGATGGATGGGTTTCATAGCCTACATGTTTTGAACAACAACAATCATACATATTTTCTTGATCTTGTTTCTTTTTACTGGTGGATATTTTTCAAAATGGCTGCCATGGTTGTAATGCACAACATATTTATGTCCATAGTAGTTATGTACACTACTAACCAAAGAGTTAGCTTCACTCACCACTAAAATTTAACGCTACACTCCAAAACACATGAAAAAGTTAGCAGAAGCTAATGCTAACCATTAAGATGACTGTCACATGGTATGTTTAACTTATTACCAAAGTTGAAAAGTAATAATATGTAGCAAAATCAGAAAAGCTGATTGTGAAGAAAGAAACAGGCTGAGACAAAAAGTTCATCCAAAATATTAAAACATTTTACTGTAATAAATGGTTTAAAAATGGCGGCCATCTTGAAAAATGATAGTCATCTTGAAATTCAAGAGGCTAATGGACAATATTAAATGCTAATTGCTAATATATCCACACTTGACAGATAGCAGGTGAGGTTCTGATGGTACCTTTGGTCAGGGCGTGGAACGCCAGTTTGACCCTGGAGAAAGTCCCGTAGCCGATCTCCCCTCTGACCTTGTAGAAGCCCACCCTGCGGCCGATGATCAGCTCCTTGATGGTCTTCTCGTCTTTGCACATGGCCGCCGTCAGCTTCTGCAGCGGCGTGAGGCGCGGCGCGTCGTTGGGCCGCTCCTCCTCATGGCCGCCGTCCGAGCTGTCCGTCAGGCTGTACAGGCTGTGGCTCAGCCTGGTGCGGGTCAGCTGGTACTGGCTTCCAGGCATCGCTGCGAAACAGACACCAGAGGACTCAGAACAACCCTGGAGCCGTGCAAAAGTCTTAAACCACCCAACATTTCTGTTTGTTTTAATGCAAAACAGCCAGAAAAATAACTTTTGGAACTTTGTTCACATGTTGTTTATCTTAATATATCATGTATAGAAGACATTTATCAGTCTTAATATAATCTAGTTCAAGGTTAAGATCATTTACAGAGTTTTTCAGCAGAACTCCATGTAATTCACACTCTGACCACTAGATGGTATCAATCACTTCTAATATGAGAGTCATATGAATCAACCAATAAAGAGTATTTACACACCATCTTGTATGTATTGATAACAAAATAGGTATGATGCTAATTAGCATCACTCGTCCATAGAGGAATACAGTTCCTTTTGTGATTATTTTTGGAATCAGATCCATTAATAATCCCACAGGCTTCCAAGTTTTTACAACCAGGTTAAAAGTAAAGATCTCACCAGCTGTCCAAACCGCCCGTCTTCTTCAGAACATGGCCGTGGATGGAGTCCTCTCCAAACAGTCCGGTCCAGACGGACCCAGAGAACCAGAACCTTCTCACATGCTGAGGTCAGAGCATCACCGCCTCCACCCGTTTCCTCTCCAACAGAGAGCTGAGACTGTCGACCCAACACACGGCAGACAGGTGAGGAGGAGGAGGCTGAGACGACGCCACAGGCCACGCCTCTTCATCCCTCCAGCAATGGACAGCGGCCAAGATGGTGTCCATGATCGCTAATCCTGTTTGAGTTCAACTCTGACCCGCTACATTTAAACCGAAACAAACAAAAGCTTCTGGTTCTGTCTGTATTTTATGTTTTTAATCATCAGAATGTGGGATATTTATGCAGACTGAGGTCAGGTGGGAGGAAATGAGGCGTTTCATTCCCTGGAGGCTCGGTTGAAGATGAACCGTTATGCAACGGCATTAGCCGATGTTCTCGTCCAGATTAGAGGACAGTCCAGTTTAGAGCGCGGCTGCAGAGCAGAGATAAACAGATTAGAGGGAACAAGATCAGAACCTGGCTGGAGAGCAGCTCATTCAGGTGGGAACACCTGAGCAGCAACGTGGCTCCGCCGACAATTAACTCATCGTTTAGTTCGTCTGAACAATCAAATAATATGACGATTAACCAGGTTAATAAGTGGCCACATCCTGCATGTTTTACCTTTGGACACTGAAAGAAAAAAAATACAATTACAGATTAATTACTAAATAGCAAAAGGTGCTAAATAATTTCTTTCCTTTTTTTAAATTTGAACCAGGTGAAGCTAAACGGCCACTTCAAGAGTTCTGATTAAAACATGGGTACAAATAAAGGTGTTTTTTCCATCTGAAATGTCAAATATGAATATACATACATTATATATATTGAACAGTTTTGACTTAATTACTGCTTTGAATGTTGGTTTGTCAATAAATTATCCTTTTTAGAGCCTGATACTCAAATTTAGTAATCAATTAATTGATTATCATCTCTAATTAGTCAAATTATAGATCATATTTCTCAGCAGTGTGTCCTGAATCAGCTGTTAGAAAAGCTCTGCTGATCCACCTCCTTTGCTTTTGCTGCTCTTCTTTCCATCTCTGTCATGGGATAAGAAGGAAGGAAGTGAAGTTTCAGCTTCCACCTTTTCAACGCCTCTGGGATTTATGGTCGTAGTTCAGATATTGTTGTAAAAACGACACCTTGTTGCCACGGTAACGCATCTTAACAACCAGCTCCGGTGGGGAAACTACTAAAGATTAGACCCAAACTGCTCCAGAACTATCTATATTGCTAAATACTGAAGAAGTTTTTCCTGCTACAGGTGGGTGTACTTAGTTTTTCCATATGTAAAGGGTGCATTTCATTCCACCATGAGCCTGGTGTTTCTCAGAAAACCTTTTTCAGGCTTTCAAACATCAAACCAAAACCAAACTGTGAGATTTTAAAGCTGAATTAATGAGTCTACGGAAAGCAGTCGACTGATTTATTTCTCTGAATGGAAACAGATTCAAGCTGCAGGAACAGATTAGCGTCTCATTCAGCGTCCTCCTCTGCTGCTGACTAATGGGATTAGAGCCTCTGACGGCCGGCAGTGTGGGGTCCAACGTGCTTCCAGAACGAGAAAAAGACGAAGACGACGAAGAAAACGAAGCTACGGCAACCAGAACACGAATCTGAACTTTTCTGAACACGACCGAGTCAAACTAGAACTTCCTCCTCTTCGTATAGCTGCTGCTGCTGCTGACGGCGCCCTGGCTCTCCTCCAGCTCCTTGATTCTCTGACGTAGAGCCGCAATCTCTTTATTCTTCTCCTCCTGGAAAAACTGCAGCTTCTGATCAAACACACACACACACACACACACACACACACACACACACACACACACACACAGGGCTAAGATCTGGGTCAGTCTATCAGAACCTGAGGTTTGTTTCTGCTCACCCGCTTGAAGACGCTCTGAGGCAGAAGGTTGGATCCATGAAGCTGCTGCTGGTTCCTCTGGGCTGAACTTTGAACCCGAGCTAACTTCGCACCAAACTGTTAGAAAACACAAGCAGAAACATAAACAAACGGCTCAAACTGGAGGATCCAAATGAATCGTTTAGTTCAGGCAGGTTTAACAACCTGCTTCAAACTGGGACTGAAACGGTTAAATTAATTACATCTTAATTAATCACCATTATTTGATTAATCATGACTCAATAAATGGAGCTTAGAGACTCAAACAGGCCATTTGCTGAAAGAACAAAAAGTTCAAATGAAGCCAAAACTCTACAAAAAATAAACATTTCTCATTTTAAATCATTCAAAAGAATTTCTTGAGGATCTCTGGATGGGAAATATTTTATCTTCACCTGGTTCAACGTTTGTTAAAAAAACTTCTTTAAAACTGTTAAATTATTTTTTCCCCAGTTTTTCTTAGCTCAACATAACTAAACAAAAAAAACATTAAAATAAAAACAGCAGCAGGGTGGAGTAAATGATACAACTAGTCCAGAAAGTCACACATTCAGTTTATTTAACTCAGATCTTTTCAAATCATCAATTAATCGTTCGCTGAAGGAATTCTGTTACATTTTAGAGAATAAAGTTTATTTTCTTATTTACAGAAGTTTTCAGTTATTTGTTCATTTGCATATTATAATGTATTTATAACATTGTGTTATATAAAACAGCTTAAGTGGTTAAATGAAAAATCTGCAGAATGCCAGTTTTTTATCCAATTAACTGATTAATTGATTCTAAACAAGCTCATCCATAGCAGGTCCAGCCTCCTGCAGTACCTGTGGGTGTCAGCAGGGGGCGCAACGAACCAGAAAACTGACTAAACACTCTGGAGTTGCAGAATATGAGAAATTATAAACATTATAAACAGTTACATCTGATTCTGAGATGTAACAAATAAACTGTTAAATGATAAGCAGCAGCTGTGACCTTTCATAACAAAACAATGATTTTTTCACTGACCTCCATCTGCAGCTTGAGCATCTCGCTCTGCCGCTCCCTCTCCTGCTCCTTCATCCTCGTCTTCATCTCCTCCAGCTGCTGCTGAACTTCAGCATCTTTAGCTTCCACTGGAAAAACAACAAACCCCTGAAAACTGGTTTATACCAAACTGATGGGTTTCCACTGGACAGACGGCATTTCTAAAAACAAAAACTAAAATAAACCAGGAAATAAATGGTTGAAACTAATAAATAAAAACCATAACCAGTTAAAGTTAATAAGTTTATTAACCCTTACTCTGCCTCTGCGCCTGTATCTGCGCCTCCTCTACCTCTCTGCTGCTCTGCTGTTTGACGGCCTCTAGCGCCCTCTGGTGTCTGTCCTCAGCTGCTGCCATCTGGCTGAGCAGCAGCTGGACGTCGGACCGTCCAGCCTGCAAAACAGAACCAGACAAAATGAAGGAGTTTATTCAGCTTCATTAATCCTAGTCTGGTAGAGATGAGACTGAATCAGAGACAGAATAAAGTCGATGATGAAACGAGAGTAAAATCGTAACATATAATCTGTTATCAGTGACCAGAATAAGGTAATATTTTTATGAGAACTCCTACATGAAAAGCTGCATTAGCACAGAGTTAAAATAAGGAACATTCACATTCAGGCCTTTTAAAACCAGTTTGTTCCTGTTTTCACCTCGGCTGTTCTTTCATTCTCTTCCTTCAGATCCTCCACCTCCATCCTCAGCTTCTTGTTTTCCACTGAAACGTCAAAAATTAAATAACAAAAACAACATAAACATAAAGTTTACCCCCTAAAACTCGTCCTGTTGTTCTGGATTAAAATAATTCACTTTGTTTGGAGCTTCAAACATTCACAGATTATTTCATAAAACCAAAATCCCATCAGACACACTCAGCTGTTTCCATTCAGATTTCAGGCTTTCAATAATATTTTCAATGAAGATTAAAAACAATAAACTTTAAAAAAAAGATTGTTGCACCAGTTTGAATGTTTAGTGGATTTCCACTAATCCACATGGAAACTTAAACTGTTTCCATTAGAAACTAATCGATGATCAATGATTCTTCAGATATCAACGTTACTCATGGCTGTCACAAGCAGAAAGTAGAGGTTTGAACTTTGACCTTTTTTGGTGCTAAAGATGCTTCATCTTTAACAAATCAACTCTTTTCTGGAAACGACTAAATTAAGGAAGTTATTTGGAGTTTTGCCGTTTCTAATCAAAATTTAAAAAAAAAAAATGTTGACATAAAAATGGCTGATGATGAAAAACTCCCACTAAATATTAGTTAAATGTTTCTTATGAAGACAGAACTGCAGCAACTGTCAAACACGGTGGTGGCAGCATTATGTTGAGGGCTCTTTCTATATTAGCTTTACTGCTGCACAAACTGGAACTGTTGAAGTAAATCATTAAACCACGTCCAGGATGAATACACGTCTTTTCCTCAAGCCTCTGTTGGGTTTCTCTGGAGTTTTAACTCTTCCCACCAGCAGGTGGCGCCGTCACCTCTGAGGTCACATTGCTCCTGCAGCGTCTGATGCAGCCGGTCCACCGTCAGCAGGAGGCTCTCCTTCTCTGCAAACAGCATCAACCTGCTGCAAACACTGACCTCAAAGAATCACTTCAGTAAAAATCAATTTAGAAATCTGCCTTAGAAATGTTTTATAATAATAAAAAAATCAGCAAACCTACGCAATGGAGTAAAAAAGGAAAATATAAAGCTAAAATTCAGTAAAATTATGTTATTATTATCAGTAAAATAAAATAAAAATCAAGAGAATGAGTTGATATTATTACGAGAATAGTCATAATAATATGAGAATAAACTCAGTATTTCCAGAAAAATGTGGAATATTAGCAGAATGAAACTGTAACTTTATAACTCCTACATGAAAAAATATAAATTATTAAAATGGGGATTTTTGAACAACTTGTGTTGGTATTAGTTTTGCAGATAGGAGATAATATTTTAATACATCAGCATCAAAATGTTATAGTAGAAGGACCTTAAAATAGTTCTGCAAACAAGTGAATTTAAAAGATAAAAAATTAAGTCTAGAGAAGATGATCATGTCAAATCCTGACACCTATCATATTACTCTCATTAAAACTAATTTTAATAAAAGTAAAATCATTTTATGACATATTCTGCTAATATTACTATTATTATTGTCATAAAATTATGACATGATTCTCATAATTTAAATAAAACCTCTAATTTAGCCCCAATACTCTTCGGTTGAAGTTTTTCAGCTCGGGATGAAAACAGTGAACTGTTCTGACTGCAAAACGCCACTAGAGGGAGACAAAAAACACAAGTTCAACTACAAACAAACAAAGATCCTCACCGTCTCTGAGACTCTGCTCCTTATTTACATAGAAGTTCACCAGCCTGTTGGAATCCTCCAGCCTGATCTCCAGGAGGTTTCTAGCACCATTCAGCTCTGTAATGTTCTGAAAAACACAATAAAGAGAAAATGCTGCGTTCAATATCAATTCCCTTAAAACAAACAATCGTGGAAAATACATTCAGTGTCAGAGCAAAGGCTGAAAAAAATTTAACTTTCTGGGTTTCAAAAAAGTCGCAAATTTGCTGGACAAACACCTGAATTTTTCCTAGATTTTTTTTCCGGAGTTTTTGTTTTTCCATAAAAATGTCTAAACAAGTTTCATCAATTATAAAAGAAACTGGACTGCAGACCCTGTTCGCCCAGTCTAAGTAGAGTGGTACATTAAATATAGTGTCGAATGTGCAATATTATGGTAGCTTTAAAGTTTGACTAAAATGATACATTTCCAAACTTAAACATAAAACAGGCACAATATCAAAACGAAAAGTGAAAAAATGGGTTCACTCAACATGTTATAAAAATTAAAAGCGAGGAAAAGATCGTTTTGTGCCTAACGCCATCACTCCGGTAAAGAGCGTTAGTCCAAACTTAGCTAGCTAAGCTAGCCGTTCCTTACCTGTTCCAGTCGACCGAATTCCGCCATAAATCCCTCCAGTTTCACGCAGTTTAACTTCGCCATCCCGTTGGATAAAAGAAATACCAAAACAAATGTTTGAATTATGTAGTTTTACGTTTTTGTGTCTGTATTTGTTACTGACGCTAAGCTAACAGCTGACGAAACGAGCTGCCGCCATTTTGAGAACAGTGCGAGCTTCAGTAAGGGAGAGCTTCCAGATCAGGTTTAAAAACAAAAAAACAAAAGCATATTAATAATAAAAACTATTATTATTATTGACTTTTTCCATCACCAAGTTCTTTTATTGGCAGCCCAAGGAAAGTAGGAGTCCGTTTTAGTTTTCATAGTTGACCACATGTAAAATTGAACAGCAGATATACAGTGTTATCATGCAAACTATATTTATCATCCACTGGTCATTAACTAACATTATCACTAAAATTCACGCAAATAATATATTTAAATTATAAAATAGTATTTAAATTGTTCTTATTGAATCTTAATTAAAACATTAATAAAATGACCCTTTGATGTTGAATTTTAACCCTGACCTCAAAATCCAAAATGGCCACCTTGCGGAAGACAGCCAACCAATTTCAAGGACACTTCAAAGAGATCAGATTAAAACAAGACAGCAACATAAGTTGTTGAAAAGTTGTTTAATGTGTAACTTTATAAAATTTGAATGTTTTTTTTTTACATTTATTGTGACCCATATTATTGGCAGAAAAGAAGCCATTTCCCTTTCTAGATGCTGACATGAGATGGATCCACAAATGTCTGGAAAGTTTTCCAAAGATTGTCCAAACATTCATGCAAAGAAAATTAAGATTAAACCTCATTTTATCAGTCCACTTCCTTGACCATTTGCTAAATGTTACCTCCAGTTTTCCTGCTCATCATCCAGCTGAAGGTAACTTCTTACAGAAAGCTAAACAGGTTTAACAAATGCAGCTGAAATCAGTCATTTACTGTTATAAGAAATACAACCTTCTATTTATGACATTAAATGAAACTAATCTAATATTTTCAAAGGGCCAGTTGTGGCGGAATGTGCTAACAAAACTAGCGATTAAACTGTTAAAATATTCAGTATTTTTCCACTCAATGAGAACTTCTTAAAGTTAAATAACATAAAATATATTTTCATCCTGATCTAATTTGGCAGAATACAGATAAAACTGCTGATCCGATAGATAAAATAATATTTAAGGACACTTTAACATAAAAGGGCCACATTAAAACTTCTGACGGGCCGGATTTGGCCCCCGTGCCTCGAGTTTGACACCTGGAAGAATTCTCCAAACATAACTGACCGACAACAGGAAGTTTAGTTAATGTCAGACAGCGAAGAAGAAAATACATGCGTGATTTCAAATCATAAATGAATACAAATTACTCAGATGTAACGGCAAAAAATACACAAAAAATTAAAACTTCAAAAATATTTCAGTTTTAAATGAAAAGAAGAACAGGCACTAAAATAAAAGGATAATTTACAGTCCAGTAATGCTTTAGTGTAGAAATGAAGATTTATTCGCCTTTTCTTTAGGCTTCATATATGAAACAGCATCAACATTACCAAGTGAAACATGACAGAAATATTAAAACAAAGCTGAAAGTATTAAATACATAAAAAAGTAAATGCATGACTTTTTTGTTTATTATTTTCATAGATTATGTAGCAGTTGAATTAGTGAATACTGGTGTTTAAATACTGAAAAAAGACAAAATTATGACACAAGTTATTTCTCTATAATTACAGAGCACCTGGATTTTCAGAACGTGTTACAATATTGACCTTTTCTGACCTTTTTCCTTCACAATTTAGATTATGAGATTCAAACCTGCTTTTTAAATTAAGCCACACAGCGATGAGACCATTTAACTGGAAGAGGGTGTGCTAACTTTATTCCACCAGAACAGACGAATGTCATCATCAAACCTCACTTAATTTGTTCTAAATCAATTATTTATGAGGCAAAAATGGTGGCATTCGTCAGTGGTGGGCACACTAACCTGCTAATAGCATAGCTATTTTTTCCAGTTAGCACTTTAGCATTTTTACTAAATTTGAAAACATTTGCGCACTTAACATCCCCTAAATTAATTTTTTCTTATAAATTATAAAGCACTAATTTACTTGGCTCTTTTATAAACCCAAACTTCATCTGTGTTGAAGTTTGTGTTATTGAATTCTTCAAGTAGTTAGACGTTTATAGTCATACTCTTATTTTGAAAGGGGTAAAAACTGTTTACGCAGCAGTTCTGTTTCTTCTTCTCACTTTACTCCGTTTTTTTTTGCCTCCAATGACATTTTAAACATGAAACAAACAAACAAGATGACATTAAAAAATAAGATGTAAACAAATATAATATCAAAAGGCATAAATGACATAAATTATGAAGTCAAAATTAAACTGATGTTTGAGAGTTGTAGTCTTTCAGGGGCAGATACAATTTGAATTGAAGTTAGCGTCTTAGCACATTAGCATTAGCTTCTGCTAACAAAGCTAAGTGGTGCAGCACTTTACCGCTAGCTAAAAAACTAAATAGTATACCACTTTAGTGTTAGCTTTTGCTAAATGGAGTAGCGCCTTAGCATTATCGGAACAAATTAGCGCTTTAGTTAGTGTAGCTTCCTTGTTAGCTAGCGGTGCTCACCACTGGTATTTGCTCCCTCTGATTTCCCATCTACAGATTCAGATCTTCCCTGTAGCATCTTTATTAGCCTTTACTAGCGCGCTGACATGAACTGATAAGTGCAGCTTAGCAGAGATCTTTATTTACGCTGTGCTGGTTTAAGGTGCAACAGTGTTGCTGGGTCCAGGTTTCTCTGAACGCCTCAGGCTCCTGCTGCTCCACTAGCTATTTTAAGCTAGCTGAAACCCAGTCAGGGCACCTCCATGAACTGACCTCCCTTTAGATTAACAAGTTGTGGGTGATTCAATCCCCGGCTGATTTACGGCGTGACGCTTCCCAGCAGGTCGGGGGTCAGGTAGCCGTCGGGCGTAGCTGGGATTTTGGGGCCGGTTGGGTTGGGGGCTGGCGTTGGTGTAAGTAGGAGGCTGTTCTGCATGTCCACGCCTTCCACCACGGTGTAGACAGGAGCAGCAGGCAGCTGGGCCACGCTCTCCGGAAGCTCTGCTAACCGCTTCATCTCAGAGCTGCAGTCTCTCTGATCTGCATTCACCAAGACGTCATCTTGTTTCTTCCCCTTCTCCTCCTCCATGTTTGTCTCTTTAATAGTGGTTTTCTCCAGCAGAACGCTCCCAGATGACCTGACCTCGCCGACCTGCGTGTACGCTGCCGCCTCCCTGCCCTCCACTGCTACAAACACTGAACTTTGCTCTGCGGTGCTCGCCTCCTGATGGACGGGCGACGCGCTCGCCTCACTCAGCAGATCCGGCTCACAGCAGCTGGAGCGGCCCGAGTCGTTGTCCCTGAAGACGGCCGAGCGTGGAGACATCGGGGAGTGGTCCATGAGGCAGCCCGTGTTCATGTCCAGCAGCTTGTCATTGGACTCCTCGATGTCCAGGTCGATGAACTCCACCCAGGGGTCGTTGTTGTAGAGCTCTGGCCTGAGGTCGGGCGGGCCGGTGAGGATGGATGTGAGCTCTCGGAGTTTCCCTTTCTGAAATAGACACAGTTCAGACACCCATGACTTCCCACAGAACCCAAAATAGACATTTATATTTCAATTTCGACCTTAAATAGAACGTAAAAATTCACATCTTAAATGTTTTTGTGATTCCATTTGGGTCTAACTGGCTTCTAAAACCAACCCAGATGCCTAAAATAAACACCGAGATGTTTTTTGGCAAAAGTCTGTTTTTAGGTTCTGGGAAATGAGTCATTTCAAAAACTTCCAGAATGTAATGTCACAAATCAGCAGGCTGTTGCCTAGCAACCCCAGCAGAGATCCGCCCGTCACCTAGCAACCCCAGCAGAGTTCCGCCCGTCACCTAGCAACTCAACCATGGGTTTATACAAAATATGTTCATTGCATTTTTTTTACACAATATCATAGTCTTGTTATTATAACATGGTCAAATATCTTGTTATAAGTTTAATATTAATTATTTACTTAAAACAAGCTCTTATATCTTGCTGTTCAGTTGTAAGTTAGTTTTGTCTTATTTCAAGTGTTTTTGCATTAGAAACCAGAACAAAAATACTTTGTAAGATTTTGTGTTTTTGAAGTGCATAATTTTAGCCAGAAAAAAGCTCAACTGTAGGAAAAAATAAATGCATTTAATTAAAAAATATATATACTAATAAAACTACATGTATTTTATGATGTCTTTTATTGTTCTTGTGGAAACTTGCCTTCAGTAGATTCGGGTCGATTCCTCGTATTTTCGGTCCAGGAACAGGAGGCAGGAGGATAAACATCAACCTGAAGCAGGAAAGAAAACAGCAGAAATCTCATTTCTTCTTCATTCTCTTGGTTCAGACTCAAATATTCTGACGATCAGATACTAACTTTTCCTGCTGTGAAATGATGACCAGCAGCAGGACGGCCACTAAAAACAACGCTCCAAAGATGAGCAGAGCCATAACTGGGAATCTGGAAACTGAAGGACAAAAAACAGTAAAATGAGTGAATTGAAAAAGCAAAAAGTTTTAACACAGCTTTATAAGCGTTTACCTTTAGATGGGATGTGGATGAACACAGAGTCGCTGAAGTCTCCAAAGTCCTTCCCTGCCAGCATTTTGCAGCGAACTCTGACCTCATAGTTGACGTTGGTTTGAAGGCCGAACAGGGAGCGGTGCGTTGTTTTCACCAGGCCGGTCTGAGGAGCACAAAGGGTTAAAAACTCAAGTTATTATCTCTGGAAATAAAGAGGAACCATCTACAGTTAGCACAGCTTCAGTTACTGCAGCTGGAAACTGGAGATCAGGCTGAAATCTGAGCCTTCAGAGTCACATAGAGACAGTTACAAAGTCAGCCTTCTGTCACATGAGGAACAACGAGAAAACAATTGGATTTCACAACACAGTCTTTAGTTTTCTCTGTTTATTTTAACTTCCTATTCTTTTATTTCTTATTTTTATTAACAGGAGGCTGAAAAAGTCTTGTTTGAATTCTCAGCTGGTGGCTTAACTTTGAGACAAATAGATTTGACTGATTGTTGTAACTATCCTCTGCACCGTAACGCAGCCGGCATGGCCGCCCACCTGTTCCCAGCGCTCGGCGCCGGCCTGGCGGTACTGGGCATCGTACTGCAGCGCCATCCATCCCGTCTCCACGTCAGCCGTCGCCGGAGGCCTCCAGCTCAGCATGGCGTCGAAGTGCGATCCCGTCAGGCTGACGTTCATCAGCGTCCAGTTCAGGCCGAACGGAGGGTCCGGTTGCACTGCAGAGCAGAAACAGGATCAAAACAGGCAGAAAATTCAAACACATTTTCTCTAATTGATCCCAACACTTTTCATAATTAAAACCAGTTAGACGTCATGTCTTCTGCAGAAGAATCTGCTTTCTGTCCCGCTAACAGGAGGAAGGTTTCTCTCCAGTGGAATCCAGAAACCAATCTGGACTTTCCTACGTTTCTCTGTGGCCGTGAACTCACCGAGGTCTTCCAGGGAGAAGGAGATCTCGTCGTAGAGGACGGTCCGGTCCCTGGAGCGCAGCTGCACCGTGTAGGACGTCCAGACTGTGGTGTGGTTCTCGTTGAAGAAGCACTCGTCTGGTCTCTCTGCGCTGTACTGCGGACATTCGTCCCAAGTTTTATCTGAGCTGCCGAGAAGCCTGAAAGGGATGACAGTCGACGACATTGATGCTGGTTTATGATACGTTCTGGGGGTTTTGATTCAGCACTGCTAGCTAAATCACCAGAAAACAAACATTTCCTAAGAATTATTGAGTTTTTCTTTATAAAATCCTAACTGATCAGTTGTTGTCAATCATGCACATGACATATACACTGCACACCGACATATGTTTGGAAGCTAATAAGCTAATCAGAAAGTGCTAATATTATTTCTTCTGTGTTTAAAAGTCTTTTAGATTTTCAGGGCTCCATTTAATTTCAAAATAAGAGCATGAAAAACCAAAACTTCAGCACAGATATCAAACTTTATTCAACTGAAAGTTTACAAAGCAGCCAAGTAAATTAGACCTTTAGAATTTATGTGAAAAAATTAAGTAAAGGGAAGCTAAATATGCTAAATGTTTTCAAAGTTAGCTAAAGCGCTAACAATTAGTTCTGCTAGTAGCGCATTAGCATCCCCACTACTGGATTTATATATATATATTTGATCTTCTGGCTCCAGTTTAAGTCACTTTATGATTATTCCAGTGGAAATAAATTATTATAAGCTAAACATTAACTTGATTTGCGTTTGCTTGGTTGATTTAAAGCAGCATCACTTTGACCCACAGGTGGACTTTGCCTGTTTGACCCGGTGGATCTGGGTACACAGATAACTCTGCTTTGATTTTATCTCAGTTAAGCCCAAGTTCATGTTTCTGCTCTAAACCTGAAGCAGGTTTTCATGTTTTTAAAAATCCTCGCTGCGTCTTTGAAGTGGAGGAAAATGCAGGTTTATGGTTTAGTGAAGTGGATGTTTTTCCTTACACTCTGTTGAAGTAGAACAGGCGTAAATCTTTTGGTTCTGAGAGGTTCTGGAAGGATCCGGCGCTCCATCTGCAGAGGAACGTCTCCATGTTGCGAGAGACGCAGCCGGTGAGGTGAGGCCGCACTGGAGAGGAAGAGAAAATATTATTTACACATTTTATTAAAAACAATATCTGCTTCTTTATCCCTTTTTATTCCTGCATTTGAAGCAGTTTGAGCTGCAGGACAAAAAGGCCTCTGATATTTTTCATAACTCACTGATTGTTTCATATCTGACATATTGTGTGGAAGTGTTCGGTAAAAGTTGATAGATTTTTACTGCAGAAGAGAGAGCAGCTGGAGTCACTGGTGAGGTGAAATCACACAAACCCAACATCTGAGCAAAATATTTTAAAATCTACGCACAAAGCGCATACACACCAAAGAATATCCAAAACAGATTTGGAAAGATAAAGAAAATACTACGGAAGAGGACTAGGGCAACTGGAAAATAAAAATAATTCTGACTGGAATTCAGAATTTTGAGGAAAGAAGTTAAAATTTAGAGAAATAATTAAGAAATTTGAGACGGAAAACTCAGAATTCTGAGAAAAATTTTCCTTTTCAGTGAATGAAGGCAGATAAATAAGCTCATAATGCTTTCTGCTTCTTTCATTGATGGTCCCTTTTAGTTTTTGCAGTTACTGATATTTATGACTGAGTGGCTGAAATGACAGATAAGATGGCGCAGAGCGGCTCTCTGTGGCCGGCAGCGTTTCCTGGAAGTCATTTTCCGTCTCTCTGCAGGAGGAGTTTGCTCCTCCGCTGTCGTGGAATAATCTGTTTGTTCTCGCCGTACCAAGAAACGCGCTCACACAGAAAGAGGCGTGCGGCTCGGGTTTTACTGCCTGCACAAATTGAGAGCATGTGTGCCTGGAGCAGCTCTCGGAGGAGCAGCTGCAGGCTGCGGGCCCAGTAAACACCACATCTGCCAGAAAACGCAGAAATTACCACTTTCTGCTGTCTGTTCCGCCAAAGTAAAACATTCATCTTCAGTAAATACAGTTTGCGCCATGTTGTCCTGAAAAGCCCAGTTGTTTCGTGTCTTTGCAGCTTCAGGATCTGAGCTAAAACTCTTTTAGAATAATGAGCGAAGAGCTTCGTTAGCATAAAAGTTATGTAACTGCTGATTGAAGGGGCCAAACAAAATAATTCAGGTCAAAAAAATATCTTTTTTTTTAATCTTAAATTAAATATTATTCAGAGTTACTATAGATGGTGAAAAATGTTAAATTTATATATTATTTTGTACAGTTTTGGCTTAATTACTGCCAAGTGCTGTTGATTATCCTCATGTACTCGCTGCTAAATGTGCTACTGGTTGAGAAACAATTACAGAAAAACTGTTTACCTGCCATCATCAGTGGCTATGCTAACTTATAGGCTAGCTGCAGAGCAGCAGAGAGAAAGGAGAGTGATTGACAGCGCTAAGTCCCGCCTCCTAGCTCTGATTGGTTAATTCTAGTTAACACTGGGAGAAAACAGAGGAGTTCCAGTTTTACAGATTATACAGTCACAACATAGTGATAGCTTCAACAAATATGTAAACAAATATTTTCATAAAGGTTACACACTGCAGCTTTAAGGTGATTTTTTCTTTGTTTCATTTAAATGATACATGTTCTGCTGAGAAGGCAAAAAAAATCAAGAATTTACTAGTTTTTTGTTTTCTCTTTTAACTTGATGATTTTGGTCAAAGTGACAAAAAAGTTTGGACGTTTACAGCAGAGGATCGGCTGCAGCATTCCTCACTCTGGTCATGAAAACAGACAAAACCACCTGAATCCTCCTGCAGGCCATCAGCAGCTCAACGCCTCACAAGTCCAGACTGGCTGAGCGCCGTTTCCCAGTGATAGTGATGATGGATGCTTTACTATTGGCCCACTTCAGAGAACAAGAGTCAGGGGTTAAAAATAACCTGTTTACCAGATAACCGGCTCCTCCTGTTCAGGGCCGAGCTTCATCAGGATTAGGAGAAAAATGTGACACCAGCTATGTGGTCAGAAAATCTCAGTGGAGGAGAGAACCTGAGGGCTGGCAGAACCGGGCCGACCCACTAACATGCTCCTACAGGTCCCACCAACTGAAATTTAACACCTTTACGTCCAAAATGCATGAATGGCATCCAACAAACTGGCGATAAATTTACACTTAACTCAAGCTAGCCAGCTAACAAGCTAAAATACTGGCTAACTAGCTAGCTAGTATGTTAGCAGCTAGCTACTGGTAGCATCAGCTACGATGGTACTGCAGATAGAAAAAACTGAGTAAATTTCTGCCAAAAAAAACCCCCTACATTTTCATTTAAAAAAATAAATAAATAAAAATCTGGACATTTTTTGAGCTCTAAAAGTTGAAAATTGCGGGTGGGTTTTTTCAGCAAACACAACCCAAGGCTTCTCTACTTTACTAGTTTTTTGGATGGAGGATGACTTGTTGGATAGACGAACAGACAGATGGACGAACGAATGGATAGATGGATGGATAAACAGATGGATTAAAAAAAATTACCAGGTCGAAAATATTTGACTTCTGAAACTCAGAAATATCAGTCTAGGAAACTTGAGATTGATTTCAATATTTCTGCTATTCATGGCAAAAATGCACTCCTCCCGTTTCTCCCCCCTCTTAACTACAATGGCCCTAATATGCTATCGTACAAAAAACTAGCCAACTAGTTAGCAAGGGTATGCTACCAGCTAGTTAGCGGTAGCCTCAACCGTCTCCAATCAACAGAATGATGATGAGTGGAACTCAAACTTTTAGCTGACAGAAAATCCCGGCGAGGAAAAAAATAGATTATACATTAAATAGTCCTGTCCAAACAGAATTTAAGAAATGTATTAATATATTATACGCCAACTTACTTTTTTTACATTAAGACTTTTTTTTTAGTATATATTAGCAACTAGTTAGCGGTAGCCTCCTCCGCCCGGAGTCACAAAACGCAAAGATCTTCGAGTGCGACTTAAACTTTTGCCTGACAGAAAATCCCCGCGAGAAAAAAAAACAAACATAGAATATATGGTATTAAATAGTGTTTTTGAAACAGAATTTAAGAAATGATCTTAAGTTGAAGGGGTGTTACTTTTATTTTTTTAAATGAAGTGAGACTTCTAAAGAAATGGTCGGACATTTTCAAGGTGCGCGCCGCGGACACCCTGACCCTCCCTCCGCCTTTCTGTAACGTCAGCTTGAGCGTGTCTGTTTGCTTAGCGGCTGTCAGGCACAGTTCACCCCGCTGAAGGTAAACAGCATGGAGCGGGACGTCCCCTACTCCTTACGCCGGGATTATCTCCCAGATGGGAACGTCACCTCACGCCGTGTTCCCATCACACACACAAAAAAAGCTGATGGCGGAGCCGTCACCAGATCTGCAGTAAACATGTTTACGCCTTGATTTATACCCCCAAAGCTGCCAGCAAGCTATTTCAGGGCGCAGCACCACATCCTGCATGCATTTCCATAAATCCAGATGAGCTTCCTGTCCGCTGGGGCGCAGGAAACATTCACTTAGCGGACAAAGTCATTCATTAATTATCAGGCGGGACGCGGCGTACTGGCCGGCCGCTTCGTGTCAATTAGCAGGAGTTTTGGAGCTATTAAGGCCCCTGGGAAGCCGCCATTATGCCTTCAATCGGGCCAAGAGGTTATTTAAAGCAAACATTCAGCCGTCAGTCAATGTGCTCCAGCAGGGTTGCCAGGTTGGACGGGTTTCTACCCAAGTCTGAAGTTGTTTGCTGTCAAAATTGGATCTGGTTCTGGTCAGAATACCAACAATGTTTTAAAATGTCACAAGTTTATAAATGCAGTCGATGACTTAAAGCATAAATTAGATTTTTTTTATATCTGAGTATTAGAGTCACGCAAAGACAATAACAAAAAAGTTGAATCATGAGAAAAATGTTCTGAGTGGATATGAGATTAAAATCATAAAATTAAGAGAATAAAAATGTACTATTAGAGTAAAGCCGCATGATAAAGTTTAAATAATACAAGAATAAAGTCAAAATAATGTGACAATAAAGTCATAAAATTACCAAAGTAAAGTGAAAATAATATGAGATGACTTGATTCTCGTCTTATTTTGACTTTGGTAATTTTATGACTTTATTTTTGTAATTTTACTTTTTTATTATTATTCTTATGGCTCCAATACGCCAACATAAACATAAATCTGGTGCTGTTGACATGAGTTTTCTTATAAGCTGAGATTTGCGGTTTTCTGTTGTATGTGGTCTGGAAACTGTCAGTCAGATCTGGCAACCCTGTGTCCCTCTCCAGGGAGAAAACCTGGCCCTGATGAGCCGGAGAATCTGCTTCCTGCACCGGATCGACCCAGCAGAAAAACCTCATAAATAACTGGAAATCCTTCTGCTTCTCCTCGCAGCCTGGACTCCTCTGTCACTTTTCCCTCCATTTCAAATCAATCCTGCTGATGTTTTTCCCCCAAACAGAGTTAAATCGAACACATTCTGTTGTGGTTTTAATGAGGTGAAAGTGTCAGGCAGGAAGCCATGAGGGAGCACTAACAAAACAGGACTGTGAAAATGAAAACAGCAGGACCAGAACAAGTCCAAACAAAGTCTGAATCAGACCGCCTGGCTGGGAAAACTTGGTCCGGTTGATTCGTAGAAGCAGAACCTCTGAGGGCTTCGACATGGCTGAAAAGTGGAGCTATTTTAGTCAACTCATTACTTCAAAATGTCCTGCAGTGAACTCTGCATCTGGGAAAACTGGAGGCTACTCAAAAAATCTGCACTCTCTATTTTTATTTCTTTCTTTCCTGTTTTTAATTTCATTTTGTAGCTTTTGTGTATCTGAGCTTTTAGTTTCTTTTTATGTTTTTGTTCTGGAAGGCAGGAAAGAGCTAAACTTAAAAAGAAAAAGCTTTTTTTCCAATAAATACGTTTTAAAAATACACAAAAAATATTTTATTAAACTGCAAGTTTACAGAACAGCCAAGTAAATGAGAGCTTTAGAACGTATCTGGAAAAATGAATTTCAGGGAAGCTAAGTGAGCTAAATGTTTTTAAAGTTAGCAAAAATGCTAACGTGCTAAACATCTAACTACATGAAGATTTCTTAATAGTCGATAACCAAAACTGAAACACGCGTATTAAACTTTATTCAACTGAATATTAGAAAACAACCAAGTAAATCAACCCTGGAGAATTGTTTAAGCGTGTTAGCACTTTGCTAATGTTGATAACATTTAGCGCACTTAGCTTATCCTGACTTAATTTTTTCTGTAGATTCTAAACCATGGATAACACTGTTAGCTAACACAGATGTCAAACTTTATTCAACTACATATTTACAAAACATCCATGTAAATTAGCATCTCAGAATGTAATTTAGGAGAAGCTAAAGTGTGCTAAACGTTTGCAAAGTTAGAAAAACGCATAAACATATAACTACGTGAAGAATTTAACAGTTAATAACCAAAACCTCAACATTATTGAGCTTTTATTCAACTGAAAGTTTACAAAACTAGCATGTCAGAATGTAACTTAGGGGAAGCCAAGTGTGCTAAATGTTTTCAAAGTTAGCAAATTATTTATGTAAAAGATTAGCTATGCTGTTAGCGCATTAGCAGAAGTGCACCCACCACTGTCTGATGATAATTTGGAGTTATGTTCCACAAAAAAATGTGTGAATACTGAACATTTTATTCGGGTCAGTGGTCCAACATGTCTGAATGAGCCATTCATCAAACATTTCTCCTCTCACTTGCTGAAAAGACTCCAGTTTTGCTTCTACAACCAACTGCTGGATCTCGCTTTGCTGTCGTAGAAAAGTCATTTCAGTTTCAAGAAAAAGTCATAAAACATAAAAACCAAACCCAGAGCGCTGCACTTTTACGCAACCAAACCCGGCTCCAGATGTCCAACCGGTCCTAAACACTCTCTGCAGACCTCAGCTGAAATGTGAGCCATGTGTGAAGCGTTTTTCTGCAGCCGCTGGACCCAAACCGGGCCCGTCGCACTAAAAAGCTTCCCATTGTTTTCCCGCTCCGCAGAATTCCTGGTAAGCCACTTCACCAGAAAGCCGCCGGCTCTCTCTGCGGAGGCCAGGCATGTTGTGCAACACGCATTGTGCTCCAAGGCTGCAGTTTTACTGACCTAAAGAGACGATTTGTCCTGAAAACCCACCGAGGAACAAACTAATCAGAGGAGTGGAAGCTGTTCGGACCTGAAACATGGAAGTCCTACCTGCATCAGGCTGCGACTGGAGGCCGAAGACGTGGAGGAAGAGGAGAAGCAGCGCGAGCGCCGCAGATGTCATGTTGATCTGCGATGGAAACATGAACACAAAGTCAGTTGGTTCCACCCAGAAAACCCAGAGATCCAACCGTGAAGAACCATGACGCTCTTTCTGCACATAAATGACGTTAAAATTCCTCCCTGAGCCTCGTTTAATAAAACCCTGATGTGTTTGAGGGATTTCAGGATTTATTTGCGACATTCTGTCTCCAGCAGAACAAACAGCTGCAATGGAAGCAGAGAGTTTAGCATTTTGGTGGATTTTCCTCTTCAATAAGCGACACGGTGAACCTTCAATGGGCCTTCAGGTCTGATTAAAACTCTTCAGACCATCAGGTACGGAGGTGGAGGCATCATGCTGGGGACAGAGTTTGGTAAACATGGTGACTAAAGTTTCAGACAATATACAGGTCCTTCTAAAAAAATTTGCATATTGTGATAAAGTTTATTATTTTCCATAATGTAATGATAAAAATTAAACTGTCATATATTTTAGATTCATTGCACACCAACTGAAATATTTCAGGTCTTTTATTGTTTTAATACTGATGATTTTGGCAAACAGCTCATGAAAACCCAAAATCCCTGTCTCAAAAAATTTGCATATCATGAAAAGGTTCTCTGAACGAGTAATTAACCTAATTAATCATCTGAATCAACAAAGTAACTCTAAACACCTGAAAAAGATTCCTGAGGCATTTAAAAACTCACAGCCTGGTTCGTTACTCAAAACCGCAATCATGGGTCAGACTGCTGACCTGACTGCTGTCCAGAAGGCCATCACTGACATCCTCAAGCAAGAGGGTGAGAAACAGAAAGAAATTTCTGAACGAATCGGCTGTTTGCAGAGTGTTATATCAAGGCACCTCAGTGGGAAGTCAGTAGGAAGGAAAAAGTGTGGCAGAAAACGCTGCACAACGAGAAGAGGTGACCGGACCCTGAGGAAGATTGTGGAGAAGGGCCGATTCCAGACCTTGGGGGAAGCAGTGGACTGAGTCTGGAGTAGAAACATCCAGAGCCACTGTGCACAGGCGTGTGCAGGAAATGGGCTACAGGTGCCGCATTCCCCAGGTCAAGCCACTTTTGAACCAGAAACCTGGGCTACAGAGAAGCAGCACTGGACTGTTGCTCAGTGGTCCAAAGTACTTTTTTCAGATGAAAGAAAATTTTACATGTCATTCAGAAATCAAAGTGCCAGACTCTGGAGGAAGACTGGGGAGAAGGAAATGCCAAAATGCCAGAAGTCCAGTGTCAAGTACCCACAGTCAGTGATGGTCTGGGTGCCATGTCAGCTGCTGGTGTTGGTCCACTGTGTTTTATCAAGGGCAGGATCAATGCAGCAGCTATCAGAAGATTTTGGAGCACTTCATGCTTCCATCTGCTGAAAAGCTTTATGGAGATGAAGATTTCATTTTTCAGCACAACCTGGCACCTGCTCACAGTGCCAAAACCACTGGTATTACTGACCATGGTGTTACTGACCATGGTGTTACTGACCATGGTGTTACTGTTGGCCTGCCAACTCTCCTGACCTGAACCCCATAGAGAATCTGTGGGACATTGTGAAGAGAAAGTTGAGACCCAAAACTCTGGATGAGCTTAAAGCCGCTATCGGAGCATCCTGGTCCTCCATAACACCTCAGGCTGCAAAAGGATTCCTGACCAAGTATTGAATGCATAACTGAACATAATTATTTGAAGGTTGACTTTTTTGGTATTAAAACACATTTCTTTTACTGGTCGGATGACCAGTAAAAGAACCATGTTTGCTGCATTTAGAAAAGTTTTATACATTAATTAAAAGCAGAAAAGTTTGTTTTTGAGTGTAGATGTGATCATATCTAAAAGTTTGTGATGTTTCCGACAATCTTCATCAGAAAACGTTTAAAGTTTTGCTGTAATTAAATTAAAGGGTCTGGGGGACACAGTTGGCCCTGCGCCGCGCTTTGAACACCCCTGGCTCAGTGTAAATGTTTATTTTTCTGGCAGCTCATGTGCCTGTAGTTAAAACTATTGTAATGAAGCCGTTTGTCCACTTTAAACAGAAAAGGTTCACTTTTATTTCCAGAAGAATTTGAATGTAAACCAGAAGCGACAGAAACGCCGAGCCGCTCCCCATTGGCTACCTGCCCGGCAGCTACATGTGCTAATTGTTTTCTTAGAAATCACATCATCTAATCTTTGAGTAAAGAAGTCTATCAGACGGGTTTATTCACCGGTTTTATTCCTAGAAAGAAACATTTATCCGTCCTTCCAGGAAGAAGCAGCTGAATTCTGGCTGGCATCGGGATGGCCTAGTCCAAACAACAGTTCAGGGTCACTCCACTCCCCAAAAGTTGTGAAATCCATCAGCGCTCATTTCTGAGGGCTTTTCTTTCCTTTTTCTTTCTTTTCTTATTCTCTTTTCTTTTTCTTTTCTTTTCTTTTCTTTCTGGAACATTTGAATGATTTCATCATGGAAAGCAAACTGAGGAATTTATTCACTTTAATGATCACATAGAAACATTAATGAAGCTTTAAATTATGACCAACATGCATGTTTCAGTCATATTGCATTTATACTGATTTTATTTGGGTTTATACCGATTTAAAAAACTGTACAGTTGTATAGTTGTGCGTCTGTTTGCAGCCATTTTCATATGTGAGTTTAAATGTTGAGTTGGGGTCAGCAGCAGATTATTTAGAGTTAAACTCACAGCCTAAATGAGCTAAAATCTCATTATCTTAGGATGATTTTGTGCAAAAAATGTGATGAACATGTTTTGAATAGGCCACAGACGTATCCTAACCTGTTCATGGAAGCACGATACGTCGTATATGACGTATCGCGTAAACTGAGATGGGGAAAGACTTCAACATGATCTGAGTGGAGACTTTATTGCAAAAGCCAACAGTGTGGAGTCAAGTTTTTAAAATCTAGATTAATGTCAGATAATTATCATTATCTGACTTATCAGATAATGATAATATCAGATAATTATTATTATCCGACATTAAATGGACGTCATCCCGTTTTTAAGGACAGTCAGCAGCAAACATTTCCACTAATCTGCTAATTTTTCATTTAGCGCCTTAGCATGTTTGCTAGCTTTGAAAACGTGCTGCCATCTGTGAAACAATGTGATGGTTTCCATCGCCATGCCACACCCTCCTGGATTGAAATCATTATTTCTAACCTTATCTATTCACTTTGCAACTTATTTAATAAAATGTCAGTTTTCTTGGAAAAACGTGACATCTTTTGGCTGACCGTAACATCTTGGTGGTAGTCTGCAGTTTCTTGGGTCTTTCTGCTCCTCCTGTTGTTCTGAGTATTAAACGGCTCAATGGCTGTTTGGATACAAACGCCTCGCCTCAGTGGCTACGTGCCTGAAGGTTCATTTCCAGTTTGTTCATGACGTCAACCAGTTGGAAGCTCCTATTTATCAATGTGCAGGCCAAGGTACTGGCGTATCCATGTTCCCTCTTATCTCTCAAACCTCGTCCATGTAAGGAGCTCAGGGTCTTGTCGCCGTCTTTCACAGAAACGCTTTATTTTCAGCTACAAGGTGCAAACTGAGATGGGGAAAAACTTCATCATCTCAGAGGAGACTTTATTACAAAAGCTAACAGTGTGGAGTCACGAGAAACATGTTTGCAGATGTTTTTGCAAGATTTCCAGAGCTTTGTCTGTGAAATGTTAATTTTGTGCTACTTTTTAAAATCTAGATTAGTTTTTTTCTGGTTAAATAAGGTCAAGTAATAGAAATAATTCACTAAACTAGAGGTAGATGTGCCTTAATGTTGTCAAATTCAAAAGACATACCAGATTTTTCCAATTATTCAGGTGAATGCATTTACCTGCATGTTTAATTTTGATCATCATATTTGAATTAAGATTTTTAAAGAATGAAATAAATGCGTTTGTGCTTCCATCTCTTGTTTTTAAGTTAATTTGTGTTTGTTAAATGTTTATTTTGCCCTGTAATTAAACAGTTAAAGTACTCATATAACATGTTACAAATATTAAACTAAATAACTAAGGATAAAAATACTGATGCTTGATGGAATGTCACTTTCTAATAAAATATCAATTTTAAAGGAAAATTGTCCAAATTTGGAGGGTAAAAAAGCAGAAAATAATAACCAACCATTACATTTCGCGTTAAATCTTCCCACTTTCAGTCTGTTTACAGTTTGAAGGTCTAACTTTTTCCCCGTTTCTCTCATTTCAGCCTGATTTTTAGGAAATGTGTAAATAAATCAGCATTAAGCTCCAGCAGAACAAGCATAAACCGCGTTTAGGACACTTAAATATTGTTTTTAAGGAGCGCAGATGAATATCCTGGTTCTTACCTTGCGCACCAGCCCGCAGGTCTGACCCCGGAGAAGCCCCCCCGTTCACCCGCCGCTGCTCCGCTCCCAGTCCCGGAGCTCCCGGGCGTTTCCTCGATACACAAACCGACACAACGGCGACCAAACACGGACTTAAACTCCCGAATGGAGGCGCTGACAGCAGCTGATGGTGGTTCACCCGGAGACAGCTGTCCGCCCCGCTGTGTGACAGAGACTGTCGATCTGCGGCGCTGCAGCGGCGATAAATACAGAGTGGCGCCATCTGCTGGTGGAGTCTGGCTACAGCAGGGGAAACGGGGAGCATGACGGATCTTTGAGGAACAGAAAAGGAGTAAATTATTGCCAAAAAACTCAGAAATTCAGAGAGTAAGCTCATACATTTTCTAGAAAACATTTCTAAGTTTCAAAGGTCAAAAATTTTTGACTTACGGAAAAAAGTATTTATAGTTATAGAATTTTCAAACTCAAATTCAAAATTTCTGAGTTGTTTGGCAGAAAGTTACTTTTTCTCCCCCGCCTTATCTGGACCTACTACACCGTTGTACTTTTCATAAAAAAATTTTGCTGTGAATTTTATTTTTTTTTAATTGTCATTACTGCTGACTTAACAATAAAACCCACAAGAGTCCACGTACATTTGAAAAGAAAAACAAAACTACTGGAAACCAAAAAAACATCTTGAAATTGAATGTCAAATCTTCATTAAAAAGTGAAAACAAAAGACTTGTTTTATTTTTAATTCATATTTTTATAATTGTTTTTATAATAATAATAATAATAATTTTTATTTGTTTATCAGATTTTTGTTTAAATTTTCAGTTACAATTTTTTCAGTTTCAGATTATTTTTCTTATGAATGGAAGTCCATTTCCACCATGAATGAAAAATAAAAGTATAAGAAGGACATCTTTACAAGTTTTTGTCACAATTATGAAAATGAAAATCCAGTTTTAAAGTCATAATTATGAAAATAAGTCATAATTTTGAGTTTTAAAGTCATGACTAGGAGAATAAAAGTAAAAAAATAAAACAAATTTTGACTGTTTCCAGTCAAATGTCAATGATTTCTGGTATTATTTAGATGAGGAGATTCTGTGTCTGATCTTTTAGCCTACTTCATGCTGTCAGTCAGGTTCTATTCAAGTGATTTATTCATATTACAGGTCTGAAGTATTCAGACCCAAGTGTAGCTGGTGACACTGAACCACAAAATACGATTAATTCTCAGGTGTAATTAGTTTTTCACATACAACCAGGTTGACTTGAATAGATTTGAGCCTTAATAAATAATATTTTAATTAGAAAACACTGAAAAACTTGTTGGATGTGAATATTTCCCTCAGCTTTGTTTCCTTCAAATTGAAGAAGTTCTTAATCCAACCACTAGGTGGCGAGCTCAGCAAGATTGTTTATTACAGTTTATTCAATTTTAAAACAAAGAAATAAAACTAATTGTATCTTCTTTCAGTCGATTCCTTCGTGTATTTTATGATCAGAGCAAACAGAATAAATAAACTGCAGTATTGGACACAAGTTTCTCTAAACTAAACCCTGTAGCAGAGTAAACAGATCCAGATTATGGGTCATTTCAGAAGCAGGTCAGTTTGGACCTGGTTGTTTCAAACGTTTCTTCATTGAGGGGATTCCTGAACCCGGGGCAGTGTTGAGAAATCCTGCTGCTGATAAATGACCTGAGCGTTACAGAGCTGGAGCAGATGAGGAGGAGAAACTCTGACCAGAACAGCATGAAGGTAAAACCAGAAAATTCACCATTTAAAACAGGATTTACCACAAATAAATCACATTTAAACTCAAATAAACCTTCCTGCTTTCTGCTTACAGTTGTATTTGGTTTCTACGTTATCGCTGTCACTTACTCTGCTGTCAGCAGTTTGGTAAGAGTGACGTGTTTTACCGTTGTTTTAATAATGAAGTATAGTTTAGGGTTGTATTTTTAAATATTCCTTCTTTTCCCAGTGGTCAGCAGAGAGTAAACTGTAGATGGGGTTCTTATGGAGGCTGGTCTGAGTGCGACGGCTGCTCCCGTACCAAGGTAACCAAACAACACTTTGACTCGGAGCGATGGACATTTTACTTATTTACAGAAGAGATAAATATATTTATTCATTTTATATGAGAAAATAGGGTTGTGTAAAGAAAGTAGAAAATATTGGTGATGATTGAGGCACAAAAATATATTTTTAAATTGTACTTAAAAATAAGCTTAGCCCATGTTAGCTTACTTTATTTCATATTGTTATTCAGCACAGTTTTAATCTTATTTTAGTGTACTTAAGCTTACATTACCATATTTATCTTACCTTCCCAGTGTTTATTTTCTTTTAGCTCATTACATCCTCTTTTAACTTAGCTTACATTAGCTTAGCGTGGTTTATCATATTTTAGATTTCCAAATCCTGTTTTTTAATAATTTATGTCCACTTAACCTAGTTTATTTTAAAAGCTAAAGTTACTTAGCTTACCCTATCTCATCTTATTTTAGCTAACTTTGGTATATTTTTACTTTACCTTAGCAAGTTAGCATGTCTAAGTTTGTCATAGCCAATTTTATTGAATCTTGATTTAATTCCCTTTAGCTTAGTGAAGATTTTATTAATGCTCAAGATGTAAATGACAACACAGAAACCTTGAGACTTATTTTTAGTTTAGCTTAGCTTAATTTATGGTACCTTTGCTATTATGTAGTTAGCAGATTTGTTTTCTATATGTTGACCCAGATTATAAATCACACTGGTTGTGTAATCTTTTGAGCGTGTTCTACCAGAAACAGCTCAGTTAGAGCAACACCACTGACTTTTGGCACCGTTTGCAGGCCGCACTCCAACCCAAACAGGACAGAGTTCAAATGAAGCAACATTTCCCTCTACTGTGAAAATATTTCAGGGAGCTTGATGTTTGTTTCTGCAGTAAAGTACAAGCAAGTCCAATTGGTGTGAGATAGACTTATAATCAGTACAAAAAGGTTTTTGCTGCCTTCATGAGAGATTTAACTCTTTTTATTAATTATTGTTAACTGGAACATGTAACCATTAAAATTCACATTTTGAATAGTTTTATATTTATATTTGGTTCTCAACTGTTTATAAAAACAGTGAGTGCTTAAAAACAAAACGGCCCACCGTTTTCCGAATGCAACGTCACAAATCAGCAGGAACTGCCCCTCGCCTAGCAACCCCAGCCGTTACCTAGCAACCCCCACAAGCTCCAGCCGTTACCTAGCAACTCCCACGAGCTCCACCCGTTACCTAGCAACTCCCACGAGCTCCACCCGTTACCTAGCAACCCCCAGTAGCTCCAAATAGGCAGAACTGACCAAACTAAAATCACATTATCCAAGAATGATTTTGTGGGGAAAAAAATAAAGTAATGAACATGTTTTATTTGGCCAATAGATCAAACTTTTTATCACATGGGCCAAAAATAATCAATTCAAAAATGAGAGGAAAAAAGGTCAAAAAAAAGATGAAAAAAGAAAAATACTGAGTTTTTACGTGCTGAACAGTAAACTAAGTTACAATATACTCATTAAATTGAAGGAGTCCACTTTGTGATTTTTAAAGGTGTCCACTGACAATGATACAAGTTTTTTTTGTTAATTGTTAGCAATAAAAACAAGATTTATTGGAAACTATATAACCAAGTTTTCAGTAAAAGTCGATGCTGGGGCATCGAAGCTTGAATAGATGTGGTCCTCACAAGAAAATACAAAAAGTCTGGGTATTGAATACTTTGTGATGTAGCCACCTTTTTTCCTGTAATAATTAAAAAAAATTAAATTAAATTGGTTTGATCTTAAATTGACGAATTCAGTCCAAACTTTGAACATTCCCGTTTTCCAGAAACCTGTTCAAGAAGCAGATATGTCACCTTTAGTTCAGTAATTCAATGTATTTAATATTTTTATTCTGTCTTCCAGGTGCGGACTCGTCATGTGGAGGTGTACGCTCAGTTTGGAGGGGCGCCATGTTCAGGAGACGCCACCGAAACGCAGGCATGCGTCCCACAGAAGACGTGTCCCCTGGAAACAGGGTGTGGCAGCAGGTTCCGCTGCACCTCTGGTACGTTCAGATCCAAAGTCAAATACCTAACGCATCGATCAAAGTTATTATAGCTAACTAAAACCAACAAAATAACAAAAACTGAAACTTAGAAAACACTTTGGTTAACTGGACTAAATAAAAACTGTAATTAATGGGGAAAAACTTAAACTAACAAACTATATTGTGTATTTGTAAAACTAAGACATACTGAAGTTATAGATGTAATGTCCTTTAATTTTGGGTTTGTGAATCTATTTGTTAATGAAATCAAACTAAATTCTAATGTGAAACCGTTCTAACTCTGATGCAGGTCAGTGTATCAGCCAATCTCTGGTTTGTAATGGAGACCAAGACTGTGAGGACGGTCTGGACGAGCGAAGCTGTGGTCAGGACAACAGCCAGTACTCCTGTGATCTTATCAAAACGCCTCCAAACGCCGACCTCACAGGCAAAGGGTGGGAACCTCAGTGTTTCTGAATAAAGACAAAATGTTTGGAGATGATAATCTGTCACCTGTTACCATAGATAAGATCACTAGAAGCATTTCTTTCACAGATTCGACGTTCTGACAGGGAAGCTGAAAGCTGGTGTCATCAACACGTTTAGTTTCGGAGGACAGTGCCGGAAGGTTTTCAGCGGGAGCCACAAAGTGATGTACAGACTGCCACAGAACATCCTCAGGTTCAACTTTGAGGTGAGTAACTGAAGAAACTGATGGGAGTTGAATAGTTTGATCTGGTCCAAACTGGCAACAGCACCTCCAAAAGATGAAGTCCAGTCCATCCGCTTAGAAAGTCCACTTCGTTTGGGGACTGGTGAACGCGTAATCCAACCAAAAAAGTTCACTCTGTCTCTGAAGTGAACTCTGGTGCGGTTCCAATGAACATGTGAACAACAAGCGGACTGTAGACTGCTCCTAAAGCAGGAAGTGGACTACTGAGCAGGGCATTCTGGGTAAATGCAACCAAAACCAACATTCTAGTCAAGAGACTCTTATCAAAGACAAACGAGGAATCCTCCCACCGCTAAAATCTGACACCACTCCATTTTTGTTCACATTTTGTGAAGAAGAAATTTATTCTTATCTTCTTTGGAAGCTTTCATTTCCTTCAGTTGTTCTTGGTGCAACGCCCCCAAAGGCGAGGAGGGGAACAGGTTTTTTGAATAGTTTGGCTCATGTGAAACAGCACAATGTGAAGCGAACTGCAGCAGCTAAAAATGTAACAAATGTTGCGGTTTTGGTCTCGAATATGAACGGACTCTACTGGACTATCAGGGTGAAAACATCTTTGATGGAGCTGAGATTAACCGTTTGTGCTGCAGGTCCATGTGGACAACGAGGAAAGTGACGAGTCCTATGAGAGCGCCTGGTCCTACGCTCAGCACATCCAGTCCAACGCCTGGTTCGGACATGACCGTCGGACGTTCCACAAAGAAGTCACAGACAATAAGGTGACCGATGACCAGACCTGCTTCAGCTGCATAGTGAACCCTTGAATCTTTGGGTTTCATCATTTGTGTGTCCCATAAAATCCCTTCCCAATCTTCTCTGGTGTGTTTCAGGCTTACAGACTTCTGGTCCTGAAGAACAGAGTGGAGTTGGCCCAGTTTCAGAACTCTGCCCCCCAGTATCTGACTCTCTCTGCAGACTTCTGGAAGGCCTTGTCCTCGCTGCCGCTGACCTACGACTACTCCGCCTACCGCCAGGTGCTGCAGACCTACGGCACACACTACATGTCTGAGGGCTCACTTGGCGGCGAATACCAAGGCTTGTTGGAGTTTGACTTTGAGGCCCACACATCCCACAGTAAGGACTTTATGAGTGAATATTGTTACAAGATAACAGAGGAGAACATGGACAATGCCAAGGTGTTTTGACCCACTGTTCAAAACTCAAACACTCCAAAGGGATTAAGGTCACCAATTAATGGCATGGTCCAATAAATCACCACAAAGATTTGACTGTAGCTTAATCGATGACCAAAGTACCAAACTAAGAAAAGCTTAAGACTAATGCCAGACTTTCAAAGTAGCCGTCAGTGTATTATCTAATTCCAGAGGAATAAAGTTTAATCTAAGCTGTCAAGAGGTGAGGTTCATACAGAGGTGGGCAGAGTAGTCAAAAATTGTACTAGAGGAGGAGCAGCACTACTTCAACATATTTTTACTCAAGTAAAAGTAAAAAGTAGCCATCCAAAAAAATTACTCAAATAATTTGATTAAATTGGTATTTGATATTTTGCCCAATTAAATTACCGAAAAGTATATGAACAAATACCGAAGTATTTTTGGTAAATACTTTGGTATCTTAAGTATTTCACCAAAATACCAAATACTTTGGTAAAATACTGATCAAAACATCTGATTTAATATTTGAAATTTGCATCATCAGATGGACCAAAATACAAAGTTATGTGGAAATGTTGGTATTTTAATAACCAAAATGAAAATAATTCATAGTAATAATTACAAAATCAGACAAAAGAAATATTTTTCAAAATCAAACTTTATCAAAAACTGCAGGTGTGTGTCTTTGTCTGGTGAATTTTTTTGGCTAAAAAAAGCTTGTTGTCCTTTCATTGAAGTTACTCACAGTGGATAAAATATCCCACTCAACTAAGAGTATCGATTATATTTCTGTCCTTTTTTTAAAGGTGTGCAGGACATTGAATACCAAAGATGTTGGAAAAAAGTGAAGCGCTTCCTGTTCTTTAAGAAAACCAAAATCATCTGTGAAAAACTACAGAAACATCTGGAATCCAAAGCTGGTGAGTTAAAGTCACACAAACTCAAATAATTTAATCAATGTTCTCTCTGAGCTGACATTATTTCCATTATCTGCAGGAAGCCAGTCAAACAAGATGCCCATTAAGGTGAACGTGTTTGGAGGAGATCCACAGTTCATAGGTGCTCTATCTGTTCTGGATCTACAGAAACCCGAAGCTAACGGAGAAATCTACAGTAACTGGGCCTCATCTGTCAAAGATTTCCCTGATGTCATAAACCAGAAGGTAAAAAGACCAAAATCACACGTATTTAAGAGCCCAGTAATAAAAATATTAAACATGGAGTACTTTAGCATTTGGATTAGTAAATAATCTGACAGGAAATAGGATTAGTAAAGTTTTAGACCACATTCCTCCAGAGGGAACAGGAAATGTTGTTTTGCTGAACCATCCAACTATTTATCACCCCAAAGCAAATGTATGAGTATTTTGTTTGATACGGTGGCCCAGAAGAGTCAACAAAATACAAAAGCTGCAATATAAAAGCAAAAAGCCACGGCATAACAACGAAAAATCAGAATTTATGCTAACACAGAATTTATGCTAACACAGAATTTATGCTAGCAAGTTTGTCATAACTTCCATTTTCGCATAAATGCTGTTGTGGCTTTATGAATCCCAACATATTTACACAAATAAATTATTTTAAAGCTCATCAATTCTCAAAGCTTTTTATCGTTGACAACCAGAAAACATAATTAAATAGAATAACAATGTTACACAGGCTACCAAGTTTAATTAGCATGGGCTAATCAGTGCCAGCTAGCTCTGATTTAGAATGTTCCCTAGCCAACCAATAAAATTGTCCGATTTCCCCTCTAAATAGTACCAATAATCATCCCCCCGAGTGTTAACATGGTGAGCTAATCTCTTCCAGCTTCGTCCTCTGTATGAACTGGTGAAAGAGGTCGAGTGCGCCGGGTTGAAAAAGCTTTACCTGAAGCGAGCGATGGAGGAGTTCCTGTCCGAGGAGCATCCCTGCCGCTGCAGGCCGTGCCAGAATAACGGCCAGCCGCTGCTGACCGGCACCGAGTGCCGCTGCGTCTGCAGACCCGGAACATCAGGACCGGCCTGCGAGAGGGGAGCCGTGACTGGAGAACAGCCCGGTAAACAAGAAGCAGCGGCGGTGTGGCCGTCGGAAAGACCGGGGGGAGGGGCTCTGGCTAACCTCGAAATCTGATTGGCCACTCCCACCAAAGCGGCCAATCAGATTAAAATTAAATTAAATAAAAGGGTTTCCTCCAAAAAGACATTTCTAAGCTTGAAAAGTAAAAAAAAATAAATAAATAAAATTCTAGAATTTTTTTTAGAAAAAATAAAGAAATTTATGAGCTCCAAAAGTAAAAAAAATTGCAAGGAAAAAAAAATCAGAAATTCTGAGATTAATCTCAGAAATTTTGGAAAAAAATTGAAAGTTTCTGTGTTCAGAACATTATAAATATGCTAAAAAAAACTGAGAAAATTTTAGATTAGTCTCAGAAATTGTCAAGAGAAACCAAAGGAATTTTCTGAAAAAAAAAAACCTCATTATTTACTACATTTTGACCTTTCAGATTTTTTTAATGCTCAAACAAAAAGTATTTTAAAGGTTCCTGTAGAGAACGAGAAATGAAAATAATCACTGGATCTGTTTCCCAGGAGTGATCCACGGCAGCTGGAGCTGCTGGTCCTCCTGGGGATCCTGCTCTGGAGGTCAAAGGTCAAGAACCCGAAGCTGCAACAACCCCGCCCCTAGAGGAGGGGGCCGGAACTGCATCGGGGAGCAAAGCGAACAAAAGCCCTGTGAAGAGCCAGATATGCAATACTTACAGTAAGTTTTCTAGTTATAATAAAACCTTAATAGCTTTGAATCACAATAAATAAAGTCCCTTTTTCACTCATTATTTGATTTTTCTTCCTTTTTGCCCTCAGGATGATGGAGCCTCAGTGCTTTGGGCTTTCCATAACTCCACCAAAACGGTGCAGACTCCCTCCAGTCCTGAAGAATGGATTCGTTGAGGTGAATTTTTAATCTGAATTCCTGTTTTGTTTTTTAATGTTTCATTCTAACAGTATTACAAAGTTGAAATAATACAAGAATAATGACCTCACATGCCTTAGTTGAAACACACTTTTCTGTTCTGGTAACATTAATGTCATATTAAAAGGTATTTGTTCATACTCTGACAGTTTTTTATTTTTTTAATAGGATCTTAAAGACTTTTACACAGTAGGAAGCAGAGTGCAGTATTCCTGCATAGAGGATTTTTACCTTGTTGGAAACGCTGCAGCCACATGTGGAGAAAACCTGCAATGGAGCTCAGGAGCAATGGTTTGTAAAAGTAAGTATTAAACTAAAGCAAAATTTAAAACCCATTAAGTTTTATTAATGAAGCTTTGGTTGTCAAATAGATGAAAATGTGGACATTTTTAGAAATATTCAGGATTTGTACTGCGCTTATTGTGAATATTTCAGTTATAACAGTTTCTACACTTATTAGATGTTTATTTTTTCATAGATGGTTTCATAAATATTATGCAAAAGTAGAAATTAACATTTCTTCTAGGTTCCACTTGTGGATTTCCTGAAATCGGCGGTTTAGTTGAAGCCACGCCCATTAAAAATGCCTACCAGATCGGAGACACCGTGTCCCTGTCGTGTCCCATGGGATCAGAGCTGGACGGCGAGGTGTCAGAGGTCAGGTGCAGCTCCAGTCTGCAGTGGTCGCCGTCTCCTGATGATGTTCGGTGCAGAACAGGTGAATCTTCAGAAACAGGTTACCTTTAAACCGGATAAATATAATGATTATTACAGAGAATTTATTCATTTTGACACAAAGTGATTCAAGTTCTGAAGGTGAGGTCTAATTTGGCCCAGACAACTTTATTTTTAACAACAGAGTATTTGGCCCAAACTGGAAGAGAAAATAAACAAAGTAAATAAAGAATAAAGAATAAAGTCAAAGTAATAGTAATAAGAATAATATTTTAATAATATTACAGAGTAATATTATGTATGACTTCATAAGAATAGTCACTTTGACTAAGATAAACCATCATCACTGGTCTATAAATGAAAATAAATCACATTAGATTCTGTAATGTTTCATTAAATTTGCCTTCTTGTTCCTCCGCAGTGCTGCTCACCTCTCCGGCGCCACCTGCTGGTCTGAACTGTAAACCCTGGGAGAAGATCGGAAAAACCGGCTGTGTCTGTAAAATGCCCTCTGAGTGCCTGTTAGTCTCTTACTTCAGAACTAAAACCAAACTCAGATCCAGACCCAGTCGGGGTGTTTGGTTTAAAATGTTCTTGTTTCAGGTCGTCTGTGCAGTTCTGCTCCCGGGTCGGGCCGAGGAGTCTCTGGTTGGGCGTCTGCCAGCTGGGGGCGCTGCGCTGTTTGGGGCGCAGCTTCACGCTGGCCGCCGATACGGACTGCAGCAAACCGGAAGAGGAAACGTTCACTTCCTGCAGCGACTGCAAACCAGGGACGACCTGCCGAGGTGAAACACCCGATTACTGAACATCCTGCTCTATAAAAACACAAAAAAGAGTAAATATGTTCAGATCTGACGGACTGTTTCCAGCCCAAATCTCAACGTCTGATGAAACTCATGTCAATAGTGCCAGATATACATTATGACGGAGTATAGAGACAAACCAAATAGTACAAAGATATGAAAATAAATACAATTTAGAGAACAGAGATGTAATTCGAATTATTTTTACTATATTCTCATAATATTATGACTGAATTAAAGTCATAACATTTATGTAATATTATAACTTAATTCTTTGATTATTTTTGACCTTATTATCGTATAACATCTGGGATTTTTGTTTTACTTTAACTACTATATAGTGACACTTTATTAACCATTTACTACTCGATGATGTCACGATCGGGAGAAATTAATACGTTTTGAGATTTTCTGCCACACAATGACAAACTATTTCAACAGAATTTTCCTCTGAATTATCAATAAAAACACCTCAAATGTGGAAATTTGAACAACCCGCCTAAAGCTTTTCTTTATTATTTTCCATCCAAAAGTGCTGAGTATGATTACCTTTTTAATCATAGAATCCCAGCGGAAATGCGCATGTCTGAGTCCGTCGGAGTGCCCTGCAGGCCCCGCCTCCCTGTGCGTCAGTTCCGGTGATGATGGCGGCACTGCGAACATGTCGGAGTGTGAGGTGGGATCCAGGAGGTGCGCAGGCGAAACTGTCCGCCTGATCAGTCTGGACCAATGTCCGCAGTAAACAGACACTTTTCTTCATTGTTTCTGTAAATATTTATTACTTTCGTAGCAGCTGAACTGTAAATAGAACAGATCGTTCCAAATAAATTGATAAATTTCTTTGTTTTTGTACATCCATAAGGATGTTAATGGTTGGATTGATTGTTTTTGTTATAAAATTAATAAAACTGTTTTAATTCTCTTGATTTATTTTATATTTGTTCATCCATTTTTTTAACTTTAACAGCAACTGGATGGTTTCTATGGTCCATTTAAACTAAGCTAATTCATATTAGAGCTAGCTAACTACCACCTTTGCCCCTCCAGCTAGTTTAGCAATTGCTAAGCTAGCATGAGGGGCAAAGTAGCTAAACTTGACTGGCAGCCAATCAGAAAGATTAACAAGGCAAACGCCATTTCAATTAATTATTTTAACTTATATGGATTTTTACAATAATGGTTCAAAGATTACAGAAGCCCATTGCTGTCATGAAAGAAACAAATAAAAGCCCAGCAAGAAGTCATAATTTTGAGGTATGGGTGTCGATAGGAGCAAGTTTCCTTAGAGAAACAGCGGGACTTTGAATTTCATAAACTATAAAATTCAAAGCTGCTTTGAGCAACTTGTTCCCCTCCTCTCCTGTGGGGGCACTACTCAATGAAACAATGAAGGACACACTGAGTGCAACTTCCTTCTTCACAAAATATGAACAAAAATGAAATGCCGTCAGATTTTAGCGGTTTGGCTTTGGTGAAAAACCAGGAACCATTTCTCCAGCTAGCGCTAGGCTATCGCATTTGTTTTGTTTGTATTTACCCAGAATCCCCTGCTCTGTAGTCCACTTCCTGCTTTTGGAGCGGTCACTGGTCTGCTTGGCGTTCACATTAGGGCTTTGAACTCTAACTGAACCCAGACCTCTGTTTGTAGGCAAACCAGAGTTTGATTAGCATTCACACCTGCCCAAAGGAACCAGAGTTTCTGGAAACTGGTGTGAATCCACTTCGTCAACAAAACAAATGTCTACATTTTTTAAATATAAAATTTTATTGCAATACAAAGTAAAATAGAGCTTTAAATGCCAGGATAACTACCTTCATCCATCCATTGAATATACCCACAAACATTGACACTCAGGACAACCAGCCATACTAAACTAGCTTCAAAAACCTTTCATTCATTTTTAATCGTCATCTGCAGCTGCAGGCAGGTTTACTTGGACCATCATCTGCTCTGACAAACGCCCTCGTTGAGGATTTCATGCTCCCGGCCGCTGCAGGTGATAGCTGCCAAAGTGCAGAGACTCATGCTTCGGATCATCTGCATCGGCTTCAGCTTCACGCAGAACATCTGGTCCGAGGTTCTGGGGCAGTCAAGAGCAGCTTTGCACTGGCACTTCTTAGAGGCTAGAACCCATAAGTAAACATTAGACATGATGCTTGATCACTTCCCAGACTTCCCAGTACGTGAGACGCCAGACCGACTCACCTGAGCAGGTCTCCCAGTCGTAGCAGCTGTCCAGGTCGCACGGCACATGCAACGAACTCCTGGGCGACATCTTGGCTCTGAACCTGGCCCACTCCAGTTTGGTTGGCTCGACCGAGTCGCACACGCCTTCACCGATGTAGAAGAGTGGGTCGCCGTGGCAACGGCCGGCGTGGAAGGAGCAGAGCGACATCGACACAGCGACATCCAGGTTTGTGTTCAGGACGCAGAGACTCGCCGACTGTGAACTGGAGACGTGCGAACGCTCAGATCAGTGAAGAAACTTATTTACATTCTGTTAGATTCTCCTTCCTAACAAGGTTCTGTCAGTCAACATTTAGCAGGTTTATCCAGTGGTGGACACGCCTACATTAATTTTTACAAATAAACTCTAACTTGGCCATTTTGCTAACTTTCAGTTGAATAAAGTTTGACCTGTGTTGACATTTTGGTCATTGATTCTTAAAAACTCTCAAAGTAGTTAGATGTTTAGGACTTTAGTATTTTTGCTAACTTTGAAAACGTTTAGTGCACTTAGCTTCACTTAAGTTCATTTTTCCAGCTAAATTTTTGGCTGTTTTGTAAACTTTCAGTTGAATAAAGTTTGTTTATATATTTAAGAATTGTTCAAGTAACTAGACGTTTATGTAAATGTGTCAATGACACATGGTGACAACTTAGCGCCTAGCATTTAGCATTAGCTTCTGCTAGATACAATGTTGGAGCGGTGCTTTAGCATTAATTAATTTATGATTAGTGATTTAGAGTTAACGTAACTAACTAAAGAGTTAGTTAACTAAAAATGTAACTAAAAATGGTAAAACACATCTTTGACAGAACTACCAATGAGCTGAAGAGGCTTTAAAATGATGAAAATGCAACATGTTAAGATCTAAAATTCACCCACAGACAGCTTTCCCGTTCAACGCAGACACAGCCAGATCTCTGCCGCTTCTGTCCTGGACCGCACTGGCCGTCAGGAACAAATGGCTCCTCTGAACAGACAAAAAGGGACATTTAGTTCAGCACTTTCACTAATGGCTTCACAGCTAGCAAACAAAACGACTTTTTTCCAGAAGTTTGTCCAATTTTAAGAGCCTCTTCAATGTTTCTAACCAACCGTCTGTGCAGCGGAGGTCTGCAGGCAGCGGAGGCTCCCAGGTGAGTTTTCTGCTGCACCTGTAGATGCCTCTTGGCATCGGCATCAGGCCCGTCTCATTGCAGTTGAAACCAACCGATTCGCCCACTCTGTACGTCGCTTTGGGCGGATACAGCTCCATGTTCTCTGGGACCTCTGGAGCAACACAAAGCCTCCCTAAAGACAAGAAGGTGGCAGATTTTAGGAACTTCCTGTGGAGAAACATATGAATCTGCTGATCTTTCAGTGTAAAAGCATCTCAAAGACTTTAGACCTGACTTGGACTTGTCCCTAAATCACTAGCAATATTTAGACACATCCACATTTCTCATTGTATCCAAACTTTTCTATTGGTAATTTATGATCTTTGGAACTTTAGAATAGTTTTTAATTTTATGTTTAAATCATTACGGCTAATAATGTCTGGATTTACCTGTAAACGTTTGGGACTGTCTGGTTTCTCTACATTGACTTTCTCCCAACGATGCGGTAAAAAAACAGACTTACTGATGCATCTTCCTCTTGGTTGACTCCAGGTTCCATCAGGTTGACAGTTAATGAACTGGAAACCTTCCAGTTCGAATCCAGTGAAGCACTGGAACTCCTCATCCTCACCGAAGCTGTAATACTGTTTAGATTTCTACAAGAATGAAGCAAAACAGCTATGAGACCTTAAAATGATCAAATGTACAGCAGCGTATTGGGGCCATTTTATATAGGAAAACAAACAGAAAGAACTTTTGAGAATAAGCTCAGAAATTTATAGAAAATACAAGGACATTTCTGAGCTTCAAAAGTGGAAACTGGGTGCTGTGGTGGTGCAGAGGTGAGGCGCAGCCCATGTGCCACATGTCCTCCCTCTCTCATAACCTCCTTCCTGCCAAACTACTTTTGAATAAAGGCCACTAGAACCAACAGAACCTTTAAAAGAAAAACGTGGAAACTTTGGAAGAAAAAGTCAAATATTTTCAGATTAACCATAGAAAGATTTTTTTTTTTTTAAAAAGAGGAAATTTCTGAGTTTGAAAAGTTGAAGGTTTGCTAGAACAGAAACTTTGATATTAATTAAAAACAACTTTTGAACTTTGAGATTAATCTTTCCAGCAAATATTTGACTGTTCAAACTCAGAAATATCCCTGTTTTTGTTTTTGTTGTTGTTTTTTTGGATTCTTTTTCAAATTAATCTAGAATTTTCCAAGTTTTTTATAACAAATTTTAAACTTTTCAAGGTCAGAAATGTTTTTTGTTTTTTCTAGAAAATTTCTGAGATTGATCTTAAAGTTTCTGATTATTTTTCTAGCAAACTTTGATTTTAAAACTCAGAAATTTCCAATATTGTTCTAGAACATTTATAAGATTAATCTCAAAATTTCTGATTTTTTTTGCTTAAATTTACTCGTCCTTTTATTCTATCCACAATGGCGTTAATATGCCGTTATAAATTGCTATTAGGTTCAAATTAAACGTATTGTTAAATTTAGACATGGTTTTTGTCCAGTTAAGGTGATTTTTACCCGGAGGAAGCTGTGGCTTGGTCTCTGCGGCCTCAAACAGCCCTCCACCCCCGGCGGCAGCTCGTCCCTCCATCCCACAGTGAACTCATCGTCGTTGTCACACGACTCTTTTCTGCACAGGAAACCCAAACAACAAGCAACTGTAGAAAAACCAAACATGCTGGTTGAAATAGTTCATTTTACTTGAGTCCAGATGAGTCCTACTTTTCAAACAGGGAGAGGGGACACGGTTCCTCTTGTCTGTTTGGACCGTCGCAGGGCTGGCCGCCTCTGAGGGGAGCAGGGTTGTCGCACTTCCTCGTTCGGTGTCGCCTCATGGAGGCGCTGCAGCTGCTCCACGGCCCCCAGCAGCTCCAGTAACCGTCCACTACCTCTGTGGAAAACAAGCAACCGTCCAGTACAAACAGGACTAAATGTTTGTCCTCCTTTCAAGCTAATAGGCTGTAGGCATATTAGCCTATTAGCTAATAGGCTGTAGGCATATTAGCCTATTAGCTTGAAAGGCTAAAGCAGTTCAACATAGAGATTTAAATTGATACTTTAGTTTTTTTCTTTATTAATTATAATGGTATGAAGTAGTTGGACAGTCAACATATGACCTGAAGTCAAACAGATACATTTATAGATTTATATGTGGAAAAAACAGTCACTAGTTATGCTAGCTGCTAATCCCCTGGTTAAGCTAGTGGCTAATCAGAGTTCAGTGGAAATATTTGTTACTTTTTATTTATTGTTTTCAACCATATAAATTACATTTCAGTTCAAAACATTGTGAAATGTCTGATTAGTTGTATCATAAAAGTTTTTAGCTAGATTCTTTTTTTGTTTCTGCCACTCTAAGTTATTTACTCGTAGAGAGTGGCACAGTGGCCAGGCAATATAAAAAATATTTTGAATAAGAATAAAAGATGCATTAAATGAGTCTGGTACTCAAAACGTCGGGTACCTGAAGTGTAGTCAGGCGCCCGAATCTCACAGTTGGTGCCGAACGTTCCTGTCTGGCAAACACACTTGCACTCGGTCCCAGAGAGAACCGGCTTGGCGTTGTTGGGACACGGGGCGCACTTACAGGTATCAAACTCCTCCAGGTATTGGAGCAGAGCCTTCCTCAGATGTCTCCTCTTCGTGACAGCACAGGGAATTCCCCGAACTAGATCTATGATTGGACGCAACTGAACAAACACAAACATGGAGTCTTTAATATCATTACTGATTACAGAGTGATGTCAGTTTGGTGAACTGGGTGGAAGTTTTTGTGAAAACGTTAAGATAGCAGCTACTTACACCTACTAACCAGCCTTGTTAAAATACCCAAAATAATGAGATGACTAGCTATGAGTGAGTTCATGCAAAGCTAAGCATAACCAAACTGTATCAATGTGGATGTTCGCTCTCCAATGACATCAAGCAACAACAAAAAAAAAAATTCTTAAGAGAGGACCAACTGTGGATAAAACCTGGACAAGAAACGTCACAAGAACTTAATTCACAAGCAGAGCGAGTTAGACAAGGAGAGAAATGCTTCCTCAGCATCCTGCTAGCAAGGATGCTAACTGTGGATGGCTGAAAACTGAACTGTATGCCGGTGATTTATGCTGCCTGTAAGCTTAGGTGCTAGTTATGTTTAAGATATCCTTTGTTTAAGCTGCCACGTCCATCAACATGTCCTTTCTTATGAACAAGGCGTTAATCAGTTGAACATCTGGATGACTCTTCCAAAGGTTTATTGTTACTGGAACCACGTGTTGAAATCTAAAGAGTAGAGCACTTGGTCTTACAGGCAGAATATGACTCAATAATTGGTTCTAGTCATGGCAGCCATCTTGTCACAAGACTATTCAGACAATGACAGCCATTTTGGGGGATCCTTTGTTTAACTTTGTTTTTGTTTACACCTACGCAAATGCCATCCATTGTCTGTAGCAGCTTGTCCTTGTGAGGTTGAGGAAAGGCTGGTACCCATCTCCAGTGGTAATTTGGTCAGAGACGAGATGCACCATGTTCAGATTGCTGGTTACTCAGCTAACATACAGCTAACAACCCGTATGCTGGCAGTCAACCATGTAGACACCCTGCCAAACCTTAGGACAATTTAGAGTAACCAGTTAACCTAACATGCATGTCTTTAGACTGTGGGAGGAAGCTGGAGGACCCAGTGAGAACAGGCGATCTCCATTCAGAAAGACTCTAGGTTGGGATTTGTGATGCCAAACGTAACACCGTCTCAGCCACCGAGGAAACTTTCTCTCTATGTCCCTTTGTAAGAAAACCCTTCGGATCATTCTGGTTATTATCTGCTCTACTACGCCAACCCTTAAGGATCAATGATGAACAAAATGTTTCTATGTGGATCTCTGGAGTTGACCTGGTAGTCCACCAAAGCAGGGTTGTCAATCACAGACTTGGCCCAGTTCTTGTAGGATGTCTTGTCCGGAGCAGCGCCTTGTCTTTCCCAGGACAGAGCTCCAGCTTCCCGGGCTCCACCACCTTTCACCATGGAGAAGGATTTCTCAGAGGCCTGGATGAACGAGCCTGGACAAGAGAAAAGAGGAGAAAATGAGCAAAGAGACGAACCAAAGCGTAGAAATAAGAGAAACTCTGCTACACTTCAGAAGTAACCTTGGTATTTCTCAGTCATGCGGTTGTTGGTGCATCTGGTTACGCTGCTGGATTCAGAGTAGAGGATTATAGTCCAGGACGTGTCTCGGCTCAGGCAGCCATTGATGGTCTCTTCTGTTTCACCTGCCAGAGATAAAAACTGAGTTTTAATCCACTTAATCATGTTGGTTCAATGGAAAAATGTATCCAACTAGGTTACATAAACTGTATCTGTCTTTTCTTGTTAAAGGATGCAGGATCTTTGGTGACCAATATGAAATCTTAAGCCAAGGCTTTTAAGGAAGCGATCTCATGGTGCTTTTAGGATACAACATCCATCCTAGGTTTTCCTACTTGAGCAGTCATTTTGACCTTATCTGATCATTTCCATGCATAGCGTTGTAGACGTACCTCTGGTTTATACTGTGGTTCTACACTGTTAATGCCAGGGTGTGACGTATAACCTGAGCTCTTTATCTCCTCCCGGCTGTACTGGTAGAGCAGATCATAGTGGCCTCCCAGTTTTCCAGAGCTGTAGTAGTGCGTGCCAAAGCGCTGGAAGATCTCCCTGTAGAGGGCGTAGTTGTAATCGAGTGGCAGAGCGTGAAGGAACTGAAGGAATGGCAGCGAAAGAACAAGATCCTGTGGATCCTTCACTGTAAAGTTCGAAATCGGTAGAAGTTGATGCACTCGGAAAAACTTGGAGTCCTGGAAAATGGTGGGATAGACACTGATTGTAGTACTTTATAAAACATTGAATAAGACATTTTGTTCTTGTGTTAGCAACGGGTTGTGTAGATCTAACATTTAAATCACCTTTTTCTTTGAAGCCTCAAAGGCTTCCTTACTCGAGGTCAGACTGGAGCTAGAAGAACGGCGCCCATAGAAGAACAAAAACTGAAAGCTGTCTTGATCTCGTGTGTTTTGTTCACTCTGACCTGATTTCTTTATCACAACCGGCTCAGAAACCACCGGCTGCGGGTCGGTGCTGAAGTCTTCCAACACCCCGACCTAAACATCCACAACATAATTAAAAAGTGGAGAACATTTCCAGGATGTATCACTGTTTTAAAACTTGGTATCCAGTTAGCAGGAACAGTTTTCAGAGCAGATTATCGATGACTACCTTAATGTCAAAGGTCTTAAAGTTGTGTGGCACTCGATGGTAGAGTAAAGTGCTTTGCGGCCGCCTGATGATGCAGCTTCCTCCCATAAACATGTTGTCCAGCACTGCTCCCCTCGGCTCCTCCGCCAGAAAATCAAAACTACAAATAAACCAGGAACCAGAAGGAGGAAATACTTTGTTAAATATAATTATTTTCATTTCCCACTGCTCTGGACGTATCATCAGTCTTTGGAGGAGAAAAATGCTGCAAAGCAGCACAGAAGACACTTGAAACAATGATATAATATTAGCTATATCACTAATCCGAAAGCACCAATAATAAATATTAGCTCAGCTAATGCTAAAGCGCTATAACAACATCAAATTTAGCAGAAGGCAATGCTAAAGTGCTTTAGAATGTACCAGAAAAGGAAGCTAATGCGCTAAAAGATGTCAGTTAGCTAAAATGCTAAGGTGCTAAACATGCAACTACTTGGAGAACTCTTAACAGTTAGTAACCAAAACTTAAACATAGATGTTGAACTTTATTCAACTGAAAGTTTATAAAACACCCGAGTAAATTAGTGCCTTAGAATTTATCTGAAAAAATGTATATACAAAAAGCTAAGTGCGCTAAACACCTTCAAAGTTAGAAAAAATGCTAAAGCGCTAAATAAAAAAATGTTTTTCAATTAGCGCATTAGTGGAAGTGTGCTCACTACAATGAAAGTACACCTCTACAAACGTCTCTGGGGCAGTTAGCAGTTTGGGGTAAGAACCAGGCAGTTTTACCCGTTTCCAACCAGATCAGCCCCCGGGGCGGGTCTCCTCTCAGAGGGACAGACCACCGTAGGGGCTCCGCAGCCCCTCTCATCCGAGTTATCTCCACAGTCGTTCTGTTTGTTGCATGTCAGCGTTGAGTTGATGCAGCGCCCTGCAACAGAAAAGGTCGTTTTTAATCATTTCTTACAGCTGAAGTTCAGGAGACTCAGTTTTAGTCACCATTGTCACACTTGAAGTCGCCCCTGCAGCCCACCGCCGGGAGCTGGCAGTCTTTGGAGGGGTGGCAGGGCCTCTCCTCTGTCAGCTCCACGCTGCATTCAGAGCCACCGAACTGGGACGGTCTCACCACAGACCGGGTCCGAAACTGAAGCAGAACACGGCAGAAACCCGAGTCATGGCAGCTGGGTTTAATAAATTATTCACAAATACTGTAGTTTCTAATGTGAACATGAAGTGTTTTGGAGTGACGTTGGTTCCTGCCTGCTTCCTGGCGCAGGGCGAGCAGTCGGACCACCGGCTGAACTCGGACAGGACGCAGTTGATGGGACAGGCCTGCTGGTTGCAACCCCTGGTGTCGTATCTGGAACACATCTGGTGGCAGCTGTTCTTCCAGTAATAATCATCATACTGAACGTTCCTGCAGAGACGGGAACGTCTGTCGGATCTTCTGGGTTTGCAACAATACTTTTAATGTTTTTGGTTCGTTGTTGCACAATTGGCCGTTTCTCAAACATCATTTAGAAAAATAACAACCTTATAACGTGTTTAACTCTAAGAATCTGTTTTTTTTTTTCTCTCACCTGCTTCTGCTCTGAGTGCCGTAGTTGCAGGTTCTGGTGCAGGCGGACCAGGGGGCCCAGGGGTACCGGTCACAGTGACAGGCCAGGCTGCCGGACATGAAGCCCAGGAGCAGCAGCTGCAGCGGCAGCATCATGCTGCGGGATGGAGACATCGAGCAACCTGAAAATTATTTAAGTTTTTATTTATTTTAAAATAAAGCAATGCGATTCATTTAGTTTCTATAGAGGAGAAATAAGGCCACTGAACAAAAACAACAAAAAAGATTTTTAACTTTATTCACACAATTCTGACTGTCTTTCTGAAAATGTTGACTTTTTTCTCAGAATTCTGATTTTAATCTCAGAATATTTTTTTTTCTTAGATTTTGACTTTTTTTTCTAAGAATTATTAAATTAAAATCAGGTTTTTTCCCCAGTGACTCTGATTCTCTTTTGAGAAATTGTTTTTATTGCATCTGCAGTTTTCATGCAAATTTATTGCATTTTCCTCCTTAATTAAATATCTATACATTTTGCAGCAGGTTTTGTTGAGCAGACTTTAACCACAAAAACTTAAAAGATGAAGCCATAACTCACCAGATGAACTGCTGTCGTCTGCAGGAGGGATTTTAATCAGAAATCTGAATCGGTTGGTAATAAAAGCAGAGCTGCAGCTGATCTGAGGCTGAGCTTCCTGTCTGCGTGGTTATAAACCCACAGCGATCCTCTGGGAATCCTCTTGTTTATGAACTCTTGTTGACCAATCGGTGTCTAAAAACAAATCACAGGTTCTTGATCCCGGTTGTTACGGGAAGCGAAGCAGCTCTGGAGTTTCCAGGCTGCTCGATGCAAACCAGATGTTCAGTTTCACTGCTTATCTTCCAGAGGGGGACGGGGAAAGTTTCTGCTCATTTATGACCTTCTTAAGTTTTCCAAACATTTTCACAATCAGCAGCTTTGCACAATCGACGATTTGTTTTGGTATGAACATCTCAGCCCAGTCTGGATCATTTCAGCAAAACAAAACCATCTGATAGAAGGAAAATAGGCCAGATTTTTATTAAAACTGCTCACAATATGAATCTAAAATACTGTTTATGTAGAACTCAAACCAATAACAATAAAGATCTAAAAGTTTTATTAATTCCTATGTATTCCCAAACAAATTCCTTATATTCTGGTTTTCTGTAAACAGTATCTGCTCCACATTGTTTTAAAAAACAAGATCGTACAGACAGGATTTTTTTATCCACATAAAATCACAAACCCATCACTGATTGTTGTTATAATCATGCCAAACCAATAGGGGACAGCATAGCGCAGAGCTACAACCTGTCAGCCAATCAGATTGCTTCAAAACAACCACCACTTCCTGTTAGGAATCAAACATGGCGTCATGAGCTTCATTTGTAGGTTGAACTCATTTTAAATAACGTATTAGAATATAAAGTTATATTTGCGCTTTATTTTGGACCCTAAATCTTCTTCAGAACCGCTTTTAGGGTGACTGCTCTGAGGAAACGTATATATTAGGTTACAACTTAAAGTATTTCTGAATTTAATTTGTTATTTTAGTATTTAGCTAATCCTAATTCCTGATGAATATGATGCATGGAGCTGATAGAAAAAACAACAAAATGATCTTAAAAATGGGATTTTCTTGTATATAAAACTTTATTTTTGTTATAAAATGTCCTAAGCTGTACATTAAGTTCAGCAGTTTCCTCTACTCTGCAGGAGACATCAACACAGAGGCCTAATCTGAGTCACACACATGCCAAAACAAGACGGACTATTTAAAACATCAGCACAGCGTTACAGTGAAACTGAAAACAAAACACAATCGTTTACAGGTTACATTACATTCAGTTGCAAAATGGCCCCAGCTGGATGCAAACAGATTATTTCTGTTTTTGGTGTATTTTCATTTTAAAAGTGAGGCTTTGTCAAAGTAATGCAAAAACGGAAATATGAGAAGCATTCT
>NW_015115607.1:0-10560 GCF_001443285.1 Poecilia latipinna
GGAGAAATAATTAAATGTTGATGACATTTGAGGATATTTTTTAAATGTTTTTTATGGAATCCTTTATGCAGCCCAGCCTCACCCAGACTCTGCCTCCAGCGGCCCCCGGGTAAATTGAGTTTGAGACCCCTTCTCTAGATCTTCCACGCTACAGTTTTTTTTCTAGAGTGTAGGACTGAGATGGACCATGTGGATCCCTATCCAGGGTAGATGTGGGGTTGGTATCCACTGCTGACTATTAATTGCACCTCAAACTCCACATCAAGTCAATGTAGATGGGTCACCATACACTGCACTCTTAGGAAAACATGGCAAAACACTACACTAAACTAAGATTTGCAGCTTCTAATTCATCACAATGTTTAATACAATGTGTTTTTTTTTTTTTTTTATTTTGATTTTAATTCTTGAAAACAGGAAGCTCTTTAAACCAACTTGGTTCTATGTAAAAAATAATTTGCAAAAATGTTCCTTGGAACTAACCACTTGTTGTATCCCCCATGGCTTATGAAAAGCTTTTGTGAAAACTGGATAGTTTTATATCAGTATGGAGTAATTTCGTTCCAGTATTTTTTTGCAAAATATGTTTTCATTCAGATCGTGATCTGAATAAAGGAAATAAAGGTGAAGGAAATAAGAAGAAATAAATGGGAACAAAATGAGAAACAGAAGGTAATTCTTTACTACTTAGAAGTTCCTAGAAAGCCTGTTGAACTCAAAAGTTTGCAGTATAAACTAGACAAACAAAATATTTTCATGACTCTGTGAAATACATGGAAATTCAAAGTTAAATCTCAGAATTAGAAAACAGCATCAAAAATAACAGTGATTGCAGAAATACTAGAAATGCTAAGTTTCTCAAAATATATTTTTTTGAATGACAAATAATGTTCCAGCCTGAAAACAACACTGCTGAAGAGAAAATGCAAATATTAATCCCAATAATCAAGGCTACAATATATTTATATAATTAGTTGTGTTGTTCAAATTACAAGGACATGATCCCCAACTCATCTGAAATTAAGATATCGACTACTTAGAAGAGGACAACCTTAAGGCTGTGAGTATGTTATTATCAGCCCTTCTGCTCACAAATATTGAAAAACTTGTGGATGGTCCCGCCTGGGTTTATAAGCACAGACTTATTAAACAATAGTACCAAACGTTTCACAGAAAGGTTATGCTTAATGAAATTTGCCTCACATTACATTGAGCCATGCCATTTAGTTGTCATTTCAAACTGAAAGCTACCATAAAAGTGTCTTAAAGCTAACTGTAAGTTAACTGTTGTAAATGAGTTTTCTCACATTCCACAGCAGCAGGCATTTTTGACCAGTTTTGTCTGCATAAAACAACATGGTTCTTCACAGGCAGTCTATATCCAGACCTCAGCACTCCTCTGTTTGCACCTTTCAATCTCCTTCTTGCTCTTCAGAAGCTGCCTCTCGTGTTTATGCGAGTCCGACCTCTTTGCTCGTCCAGGCCTGACTTCTACTTCCACAACTTCACGGCTAAGTGCGCAGCTCCAATCAGGCTGGTGACCCACCACCAGATCCAGAGTGGGTAGAGAGGTAGTGCTGGTCACATCCCTAAATCCAAAAGAAGATGTGAGTGAAGGGCTGTCAGGTGGAAAAGGTTTATATCCACCCTGGATACCTGGACAGCCATCCCAAGACTTTTTCTCTCTCAACCTCAATGCATGACGAATCTTTTTCCAACCCAGATGATTTAACTCTAGGAAGTTCAGCAGAATGCAGAAAACTCCTACACAGAACATAAAGAGGAGGAAGATAGTCTTCTCTGTGGGCCTGGATATGTAGCAGTCCACCGGTTGCCTGCATGGGGAAGAAGTGCAAAGAAATTGGACAGGTACATGGAAGCCATACAGCTTCCACTGGGCCAAGACAAAGCAGATCTCCAAAACAGCCCTCAGACAAACATGGAAAATGTAACATTTGGACTGAACTCCACCAGAAACAACTTGAGCTACCTCAGTGTCCTCTCTGAAGGTGCAGGTTTGGGGATGGATCAAGTTCACTGTATTGTTTAGGTCCTTTTTCTGAATGTTCTGTGTAGTGAGGTCCTCCAGCACATCTGCTAGGCTGTGACCTAGATGTTTATGGGAGTGGATTGAGCAACTGTCCGAGTCACAGCTGCAGTCGAAGGTCTGTTGTCTTTCCTCTTGCTTTACATCAATGGCTTTATGCCTTGGTCGTTTTCCCAGCATCTGAGAGCTATTCTGTGGTTGCTTGGACAGGTTATGCCATGTGTAAATGATAAAGCAAAGCGACGGAGTGGATACACTGATTATGTGAAACACCCAGAACCGAGGCTGTGAGATGGGTGCAAATGTGTCATAGCACACAGTTGAACATCCTGGCTGTAAAGTGTCGCAAACAAACATTTCTTGTTCATCCGTATACACATCCTCTGTAGCAACAGCAACAATGAGCAGCCTGAAGATAACCATGACTGTGAGCCATAGGCGTCCGATCATAGTGGAGTGATGATGGACAGCATCCAGGAGACGTTTGAGCAAAGTCCACTCTGTCATGATTCCTGTTGCTGCTAGTTGCTTCGGTAAAGGAAGAGCTGTCAGGAATAGAGCAGTTTAAGTTAAAATACTCCACCTCTCGCATTCCTGTTAGAAGAATTTTTTCCCCGCTGGTCCACCTAATCTATTGGAGATTTTCTTTTTTGTAGATCTTTTTAGCTTTTGTTGTTTCTAGAAATTACATCTGTTTAGTCCTTAGTCCTTAGTCCTCTAACCTCAAGCACCTCATGTCTGGAGAAAGCCTCTTCTGTCCCCTAATGTTTGCCAGCCCCCTTGGCTGCCCTGTGCACAGTGGAGCCTCTGTATTAGAACCACCCATCTTTCATAGATAAGAAAATCCACTTGACATGAGTCACTTGGCACACTCACATCTCTCTTGTAGTGAGGATCCATTTTAAAACCAAGCGACATCCCCGTTCCTTCCTAAGAGCAGCTACTGATAATGCTGTAACAGAGCATTCTTCACTGATTAGTTTTCTAAAAGCAAAGGAGCTCTTCTTATAACATTGATGTACATTCCAATGTACCGTGTATGCTGTCAGATTCAATCTGCACAATTTACAGCATAGGTATTCACTTGCAAGACAATTAAAGGCAAAAACCGTAAACAATATGTTTCTATTATTGAGGTAAAGAAATTGGCTGATTAAAAACATGCTCTCATGGGAGATAGTGTTGGTGCCTGGTAGGCTTTTCTGTTTAAAAAAGGTTTCAATCCACTTGCCAGTCCTGTTATCTGTGTTTTAAAAAAAGTCAACTGAAAGGGCTGCTTGGCTAAATATGCTTCCAAGATAAAAACACTCAGGCAAGCTATATCACTGTCTCAAGACTAAGTTTGTGTTGTGTTTTTTACATGAATAAAATAATTTATGTCTATTGTCTTGCAGCTGATCTGAGATTGTGTTACAGGAGTAATAGGTCCAAGAGGGCACTACCGCCATCTCTCTTCCTATTGACATCCTCCAGCTCGTTCTGGCAGATACCATGGCCAGACTAGGTGGGATACATGATTCCTCCAGCTAGTTCTGGGTCTTTCTGAAAGTCTTCTTACAGTGGGACAAGCCCAGAAAACCTCCAAATTAAGAACACCAAGGGGCCTCCAAATCACATGTACGAGTACGAACTACCTCAACTGACTTTTCGATTTGGAAAAGTAGCAGCTCTACATAGAGTGTACTCTAGATGAGGGAGGTCCTGATCCTATCTCTTACACTGAGTCAAGCCACCGTGCCAAAGTAGCTCATTTCGACTGTAGGTGAGCGTCGGACCATGGACGGACAGGTAAATCAAGAGCTTTGCTTTTTTGCTCAGCTCTTTATCCACCACAACAGGAGCAGTGCAAACATTAATGCAGATGAAGCCCTAATCAATCCGTCTGCTATTCCATCCAACAGTAGGTTGCAAAGAAGACGCAAATATACTAAAACTCCTCTGCTGGATGCAGAGACTGGCCTCAACCCAGACATTTCACCTTTTTCCTGTTATGGACCATGACCTCAGACTTAGACGAGCTGACTCTATTTCAGGCTGCTTCACACTCAGAAGCAAATAATTTCAGTACACACTGGAAGTTGTGGCCAGAAGAAGCCTAAATAGCCATGCCATGTGTAAAAAGAAAAGATGAGACTAGAGTGTCTCTAGTAGGTTGTACCCCAAAGAGCTATTTGTGTACGTAACAAAGTTAGTCACATCAGCAGCTCTTTTAGTTGGAGTCTTGGAAAGAGAGGTCAGTAAGTACAGAAAGATAGTCAAGTGTATAATACTTAGAAAGACAACATGAAGGTATTGGCAGCAATAGCTCTGTCAATGCTACCTTCAAGCAAGGTGTCACAGCTAAGAATAACGCCATCTCTGAATAAAATTTTATGAAGACATAAAATAGCACATGAAGTTTACAATTATTTATCCAATAATTGTAGATAAATCATAACTGATGACTAGTACTAGGAGAAAGTTGAGGAAAACATGTTAACATACTAAATACCTAATATAATACTGCAAAACTCTTATAATATCAATGACAGTGTGTGTCACTGTGTGCCTGTGTGAAATGATGGTCACTGAGCTTCTGAGCTAATCAGTCTTTACCCTCATTGTCTCTAGGTATCTATTTATGAACTGACAGATTAATGAACAGGTGTTAGGCCAACTGTCCACTCAGTGTGTTTGACTGTATAGTCAAATGTAAATGCTTGTCTGAAATGTACTTTTGAAAAAGAAAAATAAGTGGTATCTCTCAATAGAGACACTCAAATTTCATTACACATAAGGTTGTCTGATTTTCAGCTGAAGAAATTTCTCTTTTCCAGGTTTAGCACAATGTGACTGTCAAAATAGCAACCTTTCCCTTAGTTTGCATTTAAGAAAAGAAAGAAAAAGTAGCAATATTTGTATATGTGATTTAGCATCACACCAACAAAGGTTGTATCAACCTTCCAGACTACACAGGAGTTCTGGTTCTGGTCTGCTTTGGATCCCCAGAACCAAATATGGAGGAGCAGCATTCAGCTTCTATGCATCACAAATATGGAACCAACTTCAAGAAAACTGGAAAACAGATCAAACACTGAGTTCCTTTAAATCAAAGCTTAAAACCCAACTTTATTTTTAACTGAATTGGCAAATCAAAATTAAAAAGAAAAATCTTTAAAACATTTGTTGTCATGGGAACATATATTTACCTTTTTTCTTTTTTAATAAAATGCATAGGGTATGTGATTATCCCTGAATAACTTTAGGTTCACAGTTCAAACTTAGACTGAGGACTTTAAGTGGACAATTTATGTGCTCTCATGGGTTTTTAACCACATAAAGTTCTCTCCACTACCTAAGTGTATTAAATTATGATTTTACATTTTCCTTGAGTGTTATTGAGTGCCTGCCTGTTTGTGTTTCTGTTTCTTTTTGTTGCAGTTTCTTTATTTGGCTTTGCGATTTCAGTTTATTTATCCATTTATCATTGGTAGCTCTTGTACAGTAAGACCATAATATATTTAGAAGCATTAGGTATCCTAACTGCTCAACAGATTTATAGAGTGTCTCTGTATCCTGTGGCCCAGGAGTTAGCAACACTAAATGCTGATTGACAGGCAGGAGCTTCACCAGTAGACATACAGAGTGGACTGCAGATTTTTTTTTCCCTTACCTGAGAAGGTGTGTCCACTCCCTTCAACACTGTAGTGTTGTTCATAGGCTCAGAGGCTGTCAGCAGCCAGTTGTTAACAACATGGGCAGCGGGAGTAGCAGCGCTACCAGTGCATCTGCTAACAGGTAGGAACTAAGCCAAATAGATGGAGAGGGACATAGTAGGTCTTTTATTAAACTTTGTCAGTTTAGAAAACATAAATTCATTGTTTTATCAGTTTGAAGGTAAATGTGACATTTGCCAAGCACCGTTGCTAAGTAGTTTTGAAATTGATTCAGCTGATTATTTTTCTATAGATGGAATGGGTAGGCATGTGGCAGATTTATTTTCATTGTGTCATTTATTTATTTGACAAAGCTGATTAAGAGGCAAGATAATTAAACACCCTGGGAATAGATCCACAAAATGTACTTTACACTTATAATAGAAAAATGTATACTTTTTTATTTGTTTACAATTACAAATAAGTGATGATGAATTTAATATTAGCATTATTATTTTGCGCACATGTATATACTGTTTTCTATTCAGCACAAAATCTTTGGTCAACTAAATAACCAAAGATTTAATGACTGACCTCAGCAAAAGATTCCCCCCAAACTTAAACACAAAATCATTAGTGAAATCCCAGTCATGTCGTATAATTATCCATCGGTAGATGGCGACGCAGCACCACATTGAAGCAACTAGTAATTTACCCCTTTCATCTCTTCACTGATTGTAAATCAGAGGAGATGGCGCTGATAGCTAACAATTAATAAATATCTTTTTCCATGATTTATAAACTAAATGCAGGGGGGTAGAGGGATGATTAGAAAACTCCAAAGCAGCTACAGAATATACTGCAGCATGCCAAAATTGGATGCCTTTTAATTGTTTTACCTGCCGATATTGTGTACATCCTAAGCACTAATAAAGTGAAAAGCCATTAAAGGCAATGGACACCCACGTTGCATACTAATCCGAACGACAGTCTGACTACCTTCCTGAATGCGGTCACATGCTCTACTTTATGCTCTTGTGATGCTTTCACGCTTTCCCATTGGCTCTCTAACTTTACTAATCACTCCTATCATGTATCAGCATATCCTTCCGCCACGTTCTTTGCGTTTTATAAATACCCATCTTACCATAAGAGTCAGTATTTACATAAATATGCATTTCTCTGCTTTGGTTTCCTTAATGCTTGCCGCTGGTAAGGTTCCCTAAAGAGATCGTGCGCTTTTGCTTTTACTATTTGTCGGATGGATATAAGCATCCCTAGAAAGTAGTTCCATGCAGTGAGGAAATAGGAGGGTAGATCACCTTGAAGCTGGTCTCAGACTGCCAGCAGTCGCATCGCAGTAGACATCCCCTACCAGAGTTCAGGTGGGTACTTTCAACAGGGCTTTAAGTTCGCGTTTTTTTAAATAGTTTTGACATTTGAAAGCTTCTCTTAAGCAATTAGCCTCTCGATTTATTAGTAGCTTTATGTATCTTGCTGACAAATTTTGTCACGTTTAGGTCAGTAATTGATGTCAGTATTTTTACTCTGTTGCCTCATGCAACTCGATACTGTACATCTGAAAGAGTCATAAAAGCAGTATCTCAAATTAGATACGAGTTTTAAGTCCAACTATGTCAGCATTGAATATTAAAATTCAGTGTGTAGACAAGAAAAAGACGGCATTTCCCCCTCGAATACTGAGCAGCTCTTTATATTTGGCCACCCGCTATCTCTTTTATGTTATGAACTTATGCTATATTCTTCCGTAGTTTTGCATAGAAATTTTTGAAACGGTAATTTAACGTGATGCGTCAAGTCTTAGCCGTGGTAGAGTCGCTTCCTGTTGCCTCCTGCTGTGGGTGTGGCTCCTCCGGTTTCTTCGCCTCCCATTGGTCAGTTCGAGTGATGTCTGCAGCTCAGGAAAATGTGACGCAGGATGGGAGAACGTGACCTTTGCCGCATCGTCTGAAATTTAGCAGAAGCTGTATTTTACACCGAGATACTGTGTGTTCTGTATATGAATGTATAAAAATGAAGCTTGATCAGCTTGAGGTGTTTTAGTTCCTGAATACTTTTTTCTTTTGTTTAGACAATTTTCTTAATTGTCTAGAACCATGAAACTAGTATAGGGAAAATGCTGGCATGTAAATGTAGTCTGAAACGTGTCTTTTTTTTTGCTGCAACTGTGGTGCCGTAGATTTATGTAATGAATCGTGAAAAAAGGGATTATTGACATTGAATACAGATAAGTGAGGGCAGGTCTCACCTTGCCTGTGTAGGCCTGGACTGTCGTCCTTAGAATGTGAACTGTTCCAGACAGAACTAGACGAAATTACTAGAGAAGGGCCTTAATTTAAAGGTTAATTTATATGGACCCCTGATCAGATGCATCCAAAGTGACAGAGACTACTCACAAGTGTTTTGGTATGTTGCAAGAAATAATATTGTGTGCAAACACAAGCAGGTTTTGTCCTGTTTAAAAAATTATGTTGACAAAATGTTGTCTTTACTTTCAAAGGGTCAAGGTGAGTCAAAATGTGCACCATTATTGGTAGTGTCCAGAAATCACAATCAATTTTCAATTAAATGGCTTAGTGATCTGAGCACACATTAAGAAATCAGAATTATTTTGCCTTTTTTTTAACTATATGAAAGTTATGAACTCCCACACTTTTCAAACAGCAGCATATGCTATCACATTTGAGTTCAACAAAATAAGGCAACACTGAATGAAGATTTTGTGTATTGCAGTAATAAAAAAAATAGTTTTAGCAAAGTCTTTATGACGTACTGTTTTGGTAAAATGTTTTAGCTGCAGCAGATCTGTCAGTGTAGAAGGTCAGACATATCGCAGCTGGTCCTGCTCCCATGTGCAGGCATTTTATCTTTAATACCACTTCACTCTACAATTTATGGGTATTCCTTTACCTCTTCAGACCACTCTCTTTCTGAGGTTTCAGAGAACTTGACTTTTATGTTTGCATTTCACTTTAGGTACAGGTTTATGGAACCCATTGCATTGCAGAGAGCTGTGAGACGGTACAGGCATAGCTTACAATCATGAGAATGGATGTATTATGGAGTTCAATATTTCCACACACCAGCTTTCTAGGCTGTGTGTTATAATTAGCCCACATTCTGTTTTTAGCCTAGGGTCTGTGTGACCCACGGTAGCATTAGCATTGGTTAGACACTGTTCTGATGTGCTCTGGTGGGATTCTCGTGTCCGTCTGCTGGTTCAGTTTAGGGCGATTGCCCAGTTGCAGCAGGTGCTCTTCGTGTTCTTTATCCCCATTGAATGGATTTAAACTTGAGCTCCTAAAAGTGTCACACGCATGCACACTCACTTCAGCGGTCAACTCTGCTTTTGTGAGGCACGGCTTGCTCACTGGCATTGGACTTTCCAGCACACTGGGGAGGCTCTGGAGGCCCTTGTTTGTAAAGGGCTTGGTTGTCCCCAGGAGATACCAGAGGATCTACAGGGGGTATGTAGTGCAAACTATACACGCTACCTAGTTTTAGGGAGGGTGAACAATTGAAGACGCTTCTGTCCTTGGGAGCTAACTTGGATTAGCCTCATGTTACATCACATCCATAGTGGATGATGGGGAATGTCACGTCGCACTGGCAGCCATGCTTCTGTTGCTGTTGATTACTGTATAGGGATACTTCACATCTAAATGACCAAGATATGAGATTTGTTATCTTAAAACTATTTTTATGGTTGATGTCTTTGGAAAGGGATTGGAAGGGATTATTAGGTAGCCAACTTCTGAAGTTGTCCACTGCTGCAGTGATGCCTACAGGCTGTGCTAGTGTCACAGACCTTTTTTTTTCTCCTTTTTTTTTTTTAAAACTAGTATTAGTAAGGTGAGTTAGACAGGAAAAACTGCAACTGTTATCAGGGTGGTTTCCATATATTTTTTTTCCAATGTAGTTTAAGGTTGTGGGTGATATTCACAAAGGCATATGCTCAAGGTCTTTTAAATGAGGTAGCAATGTTCTAATCTTCTTTTTCTTTCTACTAAACTAAAAAAAACTGCATAAGTACATGCTGTAGGTTGATGCACTTATCGACAGAAAAGGTGGGATTTCTTGGTTTTGAATACGACAACATTTCAGATTGTTTTTGTGATCACCAGTCAGAGTTGATCAATGATACATGGGCAAATGTCAATTCCTAGTCTATTAAGTAGTGTCTCTCTAAAGCTGACTAGTACCTTTGGTTGGCTGTTTCATACCTTCAGAGGAGCAAGTTTGAGAGCTTTTTATCAAATTTGTAGCTTTTATGTTGCAGCTATTAATTCGTAGTTCACGGTGTACAGAGATGTCTCAAACTTGCTTACATTGTTTTGGGATACAGCATAGGAACTCATTTTGTTTGTATTTTATTTGGAATTATATGAAACAGTGAAATTATATTACAAAAATGAAAATACACCAAACAGCTCAACTCCTATCACTTCATATCAATCAGTTAAATTTGCTATGATCAATAACTTAAAATGCTCCAAGTGAATATTTGATAAATATAGGCTAAACCAGTGGTTCCCAAACTTTTTCTCCTGGGCCCCCCCAGTAGTTTCCAAACACTTTCTGCTCCTCCCCCCACCCACAGGAACCCCCCTGTGGATTACAATAGGGAGAGTTAGACTTTGGTCTTATTGAAACGATGTGTGTGACCCCGGGGGTGGGTGGGTGGAGCTGGGTAGTGGGGGGAGGGAGGGATTAGAGAGACTCCCTGTTTTATACCCCTTGTTATACAATGTGTGTCCAGTGGGGGGGGGGGGTGGGGGGGGAAAAGGGGACCCTTAGAGCCCCCCTGTTTAACCCTTCCACCCCCCAGCATGCACAGCATTCATCATTGTTTTTTTG
>NW_015115607.1:13805-17766 GCF_001443285.1 Poecilia latipinna
CCCCCCCCCTGCAATGGCACGGCCCACAGTTTGGGAACCTCTGGGCTAAGCTGCAGTAAAAAGTCTACTCTAAAAGGCACATGGTGGAGGTGCTGCTTTTTCTTTCAACAGATGTCTGCCCCCCTCTTTTTGAGGATGTGGTTTTACCCAGTCACAGAGGTTGCCTGGGGTTGCAGTGGGATGTGACTGCACTCACGTACGGTCTTTGTCTGAGCCATTGATGTTGGTATAGCAACTCTGTCTGGAATCCGCTGTCTTGATTCATCTGTAGTTAGGATGTGATGAGTAAGCCAACGTTAAACCTCTGGTGTGCCTGATTAATGCGTAAGATTTTCCTCTCGGAGGCATTCGTTTGCTTTTACACCACCTCCTAAAAATTGACTTCTAGGTGCTACCACGTTTGCATACAGTAGTCTTGACGCAGGCAAGTTGCTAAGTAAAACTGATTTATAATTTCATTTGCTGGTTGACATTGGAAAAGGAAGCCATTTTCTCTCTGTGGCACATGTTGATGGCTGCCACTTACCATCTGGTGTTGATCTGAAGGAGGAACAGACTCTGATCATGAGGACCAGCAAATACCAGATGAAGGGGTTGTTGCCTAAAGCATCAGTTTTTCTGCTTGTTGTTCACCAAGTGAGAGTGGATTGCATGCATAATTTAGTAATGAAGAACTCAAGCTTTCCATTGACTGCTATAGAGGGTGAAGGAAAAGTTGGCATCGAGGAGGTAATACACCAATGATGATATTGGTGACGCCACGTGTATACCTAAAATTATACGATTTCCATTATGTTAGATGTTATATTCAAGTAGCTATGTAGAGAGAATATTGTTTTAAGAAGGTAATGGTTTTACAAATGCTGGTTTTTAATCTTATTTTTCTACTCTAATCCACTGACTTTTCATAAGACAATCTTTATATAAATTAATGCCACTTTGGAACTATTTTATTTCCTAAAATATGATTTAGTACACATTCACATGGCCTCATGGTGAGTGAAGTGATTCATAATATAGCTGTCAGCCTAACACTGGCTGGTTAGTGAAGCAAATCTGAACTGGTGAGCTGTTTCAGCAGTTATGCAACCACATTTGGAGGGGAGATGCATTCTTCATTCATATACAATACTGTTGCACTCTGCTCAGATAGACCTCGACTGTTAGTTTACATTTTTTTTTATTTCTTTGTTTTTCTTTAAATAAATAAAAAAAAGAAGAAATTAGTCTTTATGAGATGGATTCAGCAGACTCATTAGAATGTCACTAACAGATTGAAGGGGGGTGGAGGTTGTGGGCAACTGTTGGGATTTTACATAACCTCATTTCTGGTCTGCATTAAGTATCATTCTTAAAACTAGGAAATTCCACAGTTGTAGCTTTATGACTGTGTTGTTCATTGGCCCAGATGACTCAGAAGGGTTGGTGGGTGGGTGTGGACAAGCTCTACAACGTGGTGCAGAGGACCAGTGTACTGTTTTATGTGGAATATGTTTGGGGTATTGGTCTTGGCATTTCAGAGATCAACAAAGCAATCCAGAAATAGTTGGGAGGTTATCTACTGTTCATTTTGTCCACTGCTTGTGCAACCCCAAAACTAAGAGGAACTTAAGAAAAAGCAGTCTTGCGTAAAAACCTGTGTTCACAGTAAAATGTACTTGCACAGAATTGCACTGTGTGAATTTCATAAGTCTAATCTTAAATTTCCACCTTTTATCCCTTCAACTTTCACGACTGAGATAACAGAATGTTGACAATAAAAATGCTACCTTGGGAGTTTTGGACCTAGGTTTTATTTTTTTCTGAAATGGTTGCTTTCTGTTTGTTGGGTGCATTCTGTGTAATAGAAGAATAAGCCAATTGGTAGTTTCCCAAAATTCTCCTCACCTTCAAGTAAGGTGAAGAGACAAAATCAGTTTCTGCACATTAACAAGGACACAGAACATTTAGATTTTTCCATCTATAAAGCAGCTGGTAATTTGCTCAGATACTTTCTGCTTAATTACTTTGTAAAAGGGTGAAAAATGGTGAGTGTGGTAACCTTTTAGTTGCTGTGTTTGAAAATCTTTCTTCCCTATTTTTTTTTTCCTTTTTGCATGCAGTACTTGTCCAACTGTAAAAGGGATCGCCATGCCTCTGCCAAAAGACATGGGCTCTGCCTTCATCCAGACACAGCAGCTCAACGCTGCCATGGCCGACACCTTCCTGGAACACATGTGCCTGTTGGACATCGACTCCGAACCCACCACAGCCCGCAACACCGGCATCATCTGCACCATTGGTTAGTCGATTCTTTCCAGTTGCAGTCCCTTAAATCAAATTTTAATAGTTTCCTGTTAAAATATTATGGTGATACAAAATTGCTATAGACAAAATCCTTAACCGTGTTTGGCTTCTTCCTGATGTGCTCACGGAAGTATAACATTTGAAAAACTCTGTGATAAGAAATTTCTATGAAGCTCAAGATTTTAAATGTTGTCCAATGTGTAAAAAAAAAATCATTTTCGTTTTGCAGGACCAGCATCCAGATCTGTGGATATTCTTAAGGAGATGATCAAGTCAGGAATGAACATTGCTCGTTTGAACTTTTCCCATGGTACACATGAGGTTGGTGCTTTTTTTTTAAAAAATGTGGTTTAATTTACTTTATAAATCTAATCACACACAGTTCTCTGCTTTATCTCAACTGGTACATTGAGCTTAGAGGTAATATTTGTCATCATTTGTAGTTTCCTGGTATTGTGAAATCTGACGCTGACAGTGAATTGGCACATATTGTGTAATAAACTGTTTTAGACTAGAATCCTACTAAGCAATCACAAAATGGTTTAATGAACAGACGAAATAGTTGATGTTATTGCTGAGTAATCCCACACTTTTATTTCAATACCTTATCAATAATTTTAAAATGTCTGTCTTAAGTGATGGGGAGATTTAAAAAACTGCAGCTGAATTATGCGCCTCTATTTTAGACACAAAGGGACACATGACCTTACAAAAGGCTAAAATTTTCTTGATAACAGGAACAAAGACATTTTGAAATCAACTTGATGCAACGAATAATGAAACTTGACCAGCAAACTTGAATTAAATTGAGTAAGAGAAGCTTTCCATTGACTGCTATAGAGGGTGAAGGAAAAGTTGGCAATAAAATAGTTGATATAAACATAACCTCATCCACAATTTACTCCCCATTTTCCTTTCTTCAGAGGACACTTGAAGAATCTTACCCAGAAGGCATCATGTTTAATTTGTTTTTAAACCATTGCTGAAATACTTTGTTTGCTCTTTACCAACTAAAAGTAACACTTTTGTCATCCACACATTCCTTGATATTTGCAGGAACTGCTCTTTTGACCTTTTTTATTCTGTTGTCTTTAACTACAGGCCTTGAGGCAACAGGCAAGGCCACACTTAGTGTTTTGAGCTATGAAGTTTTTTACCAAAGTCTCAAACTTCAATTGGCTTTAAAGGGCAAATGTCTGTACACATTAAACTTTATTTAGAGATTGATGGTTCACGCTAAAGTTTTCCTGAATATATCTCAAATTTCATTTCAATGCAGCCAACGAACTAAACGACTAAAAGCAACTAAATTGTGCCACTAAAGCTAAAGAATGATCTCAGGCTGTAGGCAGGAAGTTGATTTCTAGTAGTGCTCAGCATTATTTGTAATCACAAGAAATGTTATTTAAGCTCAAATGGAAAAGACCAGAAAAACAACCTCAAATGTAATTATCTGCCAGTTGCATTGTTACTGGAAGCTCAGGTTACAGAGGTAGACAGCAGACATCTGTCTTTAAAGCCATAAACGCTGCACTACCTGTTAATTAATCCCCCTAATGGTTGTAAAACACAACTACCGTGTCTCTTTCTTCCCACTTTCCCACAGCTTGGTTGAGAGTCACAGTGGGTGTCATTCTAACTGCAACATTTTATAGACCAGTGTGATTTTTTTTTT
>NW_015115607.1:20876-46790 GCF_001443285.1 Poecilia latipinna
CCCCCCGGGTGTTTTTGGAGTGAAAAGAGGGGTTTTTTTACGTTCAAAATTTTTTAAACCAGGTGGGTTTTTTTTTTTTTTTTTTTTTTTTTTTTTTTTGGATCGTTTGTGAAGTCTTTTTTTTTTTTTAAATAAAAATAAAACTAGCACAGAACTAGAATATGTGCTGTCTAATTTGTGGATTTTCAGGATATTCTTAGAAAAGGCCACACCTCTTCAAATGTTGTACTAAAAAAAGACACGAGGCAGCAGGCCTGGCCCTGAAACTGGTAATTAAGTCATAAAATCCAGTTGTGGTCAAGGACAGCTGCTGATGAAGACATTGACTGTTTGATTTAACTTCTTATACCCAGCAATTTTAACATTTTAACAAATGCAGTGACATTTCACATATTTTCGGTGCTTTGCAAAGGTTTCTAGAATGTTTGTTTTTAAATATTCTTATGTCGCATGAAGAAAAACTCTGATCATTGCAGTGCTGCCATTACTGAGTTACTTTATGGTTGTGTGAGTTGTCAAACACACCTTGTACATTAATTGCCCTGGCGTGATTTTTGTACCAGTTAAAATGATAGCAAATAACAGTACAGGTCCATCTAGGTAAATTAGAAAATATATTTATTCAGTAATCCCAATTAAAGTAAAACTCATTTCTTCTGCTTTAAGAAATGTTATATTACCATTTGTTAAATAGAGCAATATATTCATATCATGCTTTTCATTTAATTTGTTTTGATTATGTTTTAAAAGAAACGAAAAATTACACAAAGCAAATGAAAGATTTCTAAAATTAAAATTTGAACAGTAGATATTATATAGTATGCTCACTCTTACTTTTCAAAGTTCTGGACCTCAAGCAACTTGGATTGTCTGCCTCTCTATTCTACCTTCAGATGATGTGACCTGGACTCCCAAATAAGTGATAAATATTTTAATCTGGAAGAGAATTTATGTCACTGAGAAACTGTCCAATGCTTTTTCTTCTCATCAGATTCTACTGACTGTCTTAATTTTGGGAGTCCCATCAAGCAAGAATGTCTTTTATATGTCTGTGCATGCTGGCTCTTGAAACCCCAACTCAAGTTGAGCTTTTTCCAAGTACAACTCGTTGCCAAAGTAAAGCCATAGCTTCCCTTTTATAGACCTTGACAAGTTTATTCATGCTTTTATTACCTCTCATATTTACTATTGTAATTCTTAATATGCCGGGTTAGATCAATCATTCCCGCAGCGTTTACAAATGGTTCAGGGCACTGCAGCTCATATTTTTACTGCTACAAAGAAGTATGAACATGCATCTCATCGTAAAATCCCTTTTTTTTTTTTTTTTTTTTAACTACCGGTAATTCAGTTTTGGAGCCCCATCTTGTCTACATGATCCCTTTAACATCCAATTGTGAAGCACTTTGGTCAACTGTTTTTGTGCTGCACACATAAAGTTAACATTGAATTCAGTTCATGTCTTGAAAGCTTTCACAGTGAACATCAGAATTAAGAGAAACAAACCTAGTTGAGTTTTTAGTTAATGTAATTAATATAAATTCACCCATACTGAAAAATGAAAGTGATGATATTGAGTAATGTGGCCAAAGGTTGGATGGGAAATTCAACAGTTCATAGGATAGTTACTTTATATGTTGTTTCTATTTTGTTTTTTTGCAAGCAATTTACAAACAGCTTTTTGTTACTATAGTACCACGCAGAAACCATCAAGAATGTGCGGGAGGCGTGTGAGAGCTTCGAGCCGGGCAGTATCCATTACAGACCCATCGGTGTTGCCCTGGACACCAAGGGACCAGAGATCAGGACCGGCCTTATTAAAGGAGTGAGTTTAGCATTAATCCTCAAACCATAACATTTATATTGTACTCCAATTTGATATGAAGTAAATGCATTTTTATGTGACAGAGTGGCACAGCTGAGGTTGAGCTGAAGAAGGGCAACATGATCAAGGTTACTTTAGACGATGCCTACCAAGACAACTGCAGTGATGAGATCCTCTGGCTGGACTATAAGAACATCACCAAAGTGGTGGAAGTTGGCAGCAAGGTCTACATCGACGATGGGCTCATCTCTCTGCAGGTCAAGGAGATTGGTGAGTAGACCAGTGTCACACATTAAGGTTCCTTTTGTGAGTTCTTACGGACGTTAAAACTGCTGTTGTGTCCATTTTTGTCCTCCAGGCAGTGATTACCTCATGTGTGAGATTGAAAACGGAGGCACTCTGGGCAGCAAGAAGGGGGTGAACCTTCCTGGCGCTGCCGTCGACCTGCCTGCCGTTTCAGAGAAAGACATCCAGGATCTGCAGTTTGGTGTGGAGCAGGGAGTCGACATGGTGTTTGCCTCCTTCATCCGCAAAGCAGATGATGTACATGCTGTCAGAGCTGTGCTTGGAGAGAGGGGCAAAAACATCAAGATCATCAGCAAACTGGAGAACCATGAGGGTGTACGCAGGTGTGTATGGTACTGACAAGCTGACTGCAGCTTTATGCATGATGGGCTTGGTCATGTTCTATGTTTTGATTGAGATCTTTGATTATGTGTTTTGCATTATATGTTTGCAGATTTGATGAGATCATGGAGGCTAGCGATGGCATCATGGTTGCACGTGGTGACCTGGGTATTGAGATCCCCACAGAAAAGGTCTTTTTAGCTCAAAAGATGATGATCGGTCGCTGCAACAAAGCTGGCAAGCCCATCACATGCGCAACCCAGGTTAGTCCATAGAGCAGGAAGGCTGATTCTTATGAACACTGAAGGTGATGGATTTCTTTAGCAAAAGGTATTCTGACAGTAATGTAGTGCAGGATTCCACAAAATGATATTCAGCTCAAGACAGATCTAAAACACACTTGCCTACAGATTTTATCTGCATTTTTGTCAATAACATCAGCATAAAATTTGCACTGATCCACTGGTATTAATAAATATTGCATGTAGGCACATGTCAGTGAGTTTCTCAGATTTTAACCTCAAGTACAAATCCCATATTTTAAGATCATAGTATTTCCTCAAAAATGTAATACTGGTAATCTAATTGTTCTTATTCAAAATAGAATGATCTATTATGCTGCTAAATATCCTCACACTGGTTATCAGTTATGATTCATAGCCTTTGATTATAGACTTGGGCAAAACATTTTAATAAAGAACTGCTAAACTTAGTAGTAATTCCTCTGGTCTTCATTGTGTAAAATTGTATAAATGTTTTGTCTTTCCCAGTATTTGTGGAGTACCATAACTTAGCTGGTTTTCAAACTGGATTGCTTTAAAAGTGGCAGGAGGCCATTTAGTTTCTGCATCATTGTTGTAGTATGATGGACAATTATGGTGAATTTTAAATTTATAATTATTTTATTTTTTTTTTTTAAGACCTTGTTGTAAATTGATAAACTCCACACAACTTTGATAAATTGTCTTAAATCACCAGAGGCATATATGTTTGAAAGGAAGGTAGAGTAGCTTTTATCTTTAAGAAAATGCAACAAAAACCAAAGAAGTTTGCTTTTAAAGGTTTGGCCTCTAGGTTTAAGGAAGATATTTTCCGGTGTAAATGTGTGGTGCTATGCTGAGTTGAATCTCGCTGAACCATTTAGATGTTGGAGAGCATGATCAAGAAGCCTAGACCGACCCGCGCCGAGGGCAGCGACGTTGCCAACGCCGTCCTGGACGGAGCCGATTGTATCATGCTGAGTGGAGAGACTGCCAAGGGAGATTACCCCCTGGAGGCAGTGCGCACACAGCACATGGTGAGTCCAGCAACACTTAAAAATGCAAAATCTTCAAACCCGATGAGCATATAACCATTAATTATTCCACAAGCTTTGAATTGGAAAAAAAAAATATTTGTGCTACGAATCAACTGCTTCTCCAAGAATCAACTTTTGTCTGTATGTTCCGCCTTGTTTTTATGTCAGCATGTATACTGCCTGTCCAAAAAAGAAATCACGACTTGGATTTAACAAGTAGGCAATTACTGCCTTGATTATTAAGTTATTTAACCATAACTGATGTAGTAGCTTCTCATTTCTTAAACAACCGTATTGGAGTCGAACTAGCAACATTACAACATGTACAATGCAAAAAGAATTCAAATAATTGGAGCTAAATAGCAGTGCAGCTTTAAGAAAATCACTCAGGGTCATCAATTAGAAAAATCTTAATTTTGCTTAGAAAGTTAAAGACTGGACTCAGATTTACCCTGTTCCAGAAAGAGAGTTGCATCAGTGCAAGAGAGGTGGATAAAGTCTTCAAACCTGTGTGGGAAGTGTTATGATCTGGGGTTGTTGCTCCAAGAATTATGCATATATCAAATAACCAGGTCATTTTGTCAGTAAAATTTTTCTTTAATCACACGGGTATATTCCAAGATGACTGTCAGGATTATTCTGGCTTAGTTTGTGTTGAGGACACTGAAGGAGCAAACATCATGTTCATGCATGAATTGGCCATCACAAAGTCCAGACCTTAACAATACTAAGTTTCATGCAGCAGCCAGACTCCCATCATCTTTACAAGATGTCGGCAAAAAATGTTTATCTAACTCTGGATGGCTATGAAGGCAACATCGCAGAATATTGAAAACAATGCTGCAGAAAATAAGTGCTGTAACCAAGGCTAAATGAAATGGTGTATGTATACTTTGGGCAGGCAGTGTACATACTTGCAAGTTTAGTTTCTGTGATCATCTACTGAAACACTGACTTTAAATTTACAAATTATATATATTTTTAATCTATACAGTATCTTAAGGATGTTTAGGAGCTGCAAGCACATGGACCGCTGCATGATGTTCACAATGTGCATGTGGTTATTAATTACTTGAACAGCATGTTGGAAGCTCTTTTTTTTTTCTCAAAGCCACAATAAATGGCAGCTGCTGCACCTCTTTATCTAACAAATTCACTGCACCTCATATTCTATACTACTTATTTCTTTGCAGTCAAGTTTCCAAATTGCAGATTTTTCTTAAATGTACTCGTACCTGACTGCATCACAAGGTCAAAGGATCATAAGTGTCAAGACTCTGAATTTATCCAATGTTGTTGCTTCAAAGTTGCATTTTCTGTTTCTCAGTTAGGGAGAGATTACAAAAAAAGATTCAAATACCATACCATCAATGGTAATTTAGAAATATCCCAGTTTATCAGTTGTTTGGAGTGACAAAGCATTGATCCCATCTTGCCTGTCCTTCACTCCAGATGCCTTCTTGGCTAGCTGCTGCTATTCCTAGCCACAGTGCAGATGTCTTTGTGACTCAGCAGATGCAGTGCTCCTGTTGCACTGGGAGTGTATCGAATGTCTCTGAATCTGGAGTAAACACCCATCTTCATCAGTAGCTGCACATTAGACAAAAAAAAACACAAACTAATTTACACTAACCTCTAAATACCTGTCTCAAAGTCTTCTGATGTTTTCCTGGCTGATTTTAAAGTGCCTAAGTTTTATTTTGCATCTTTGTGTCAAGCTATTTTAGAAATTAATAATTCACTAATGTGTCATTTGACATCAAATTTTTTTCATTTATATTTCTACTTTGTAGCTGTGTGAGGATCTTAAACATCTGACACAGTTTTAACAGTATTTTCCCGTGTCCTCTCCCCCACACTAACTGCACATCTAAACTCTCGTTAACTATCTTAATTTCTTCTGTCCATTCCTTCTCCTTTTTTATGTCCTCTTAACCTTGTCAATCTGTTTCCCATGTCTTATCTCCCCTCTTCTTCCCCCCCTCATTTCTTTTTCCATCTCTGTGCGCGACTGGTGTGGGAATGCCTGTACTCGATGCATCTTGCCCTTGTGCCAGATTGCTCGTGAAGCCGAGGCAGCCATGTTCCACCGGCAGGTGTTCGAGGACCTGCGTCGTTCTACGCCGCACTGCAACGACCCAGCTGAGGCCATTGCAATCGGCGCTGTCGAGGCCTCCTTTAAGAGCTTAGCCTCTGCGATCATTGTGCTCACGGGCTCTGGAAGGTAGGCCGGTTATCTGGCGCCGACATCTTCTGGATGTCTGATGGAGACTTGAACAGACAGAGAGGGAGAGTAGGGCGAGGCAGGCATTGATGAAGTAACTGGGAGACCTGGCAAAAGCTCAACTAGACTGTTTATTATCTCACCAGCTATACTTTAATGCCAAAGTTCTGCTATTTGGACCTAAATGTTCCCACATTTAAAGTATTTCCCAAAATTGTGATGTTTTTTGAAACTTCCTTAATTTATTTTCTGCAACTATCCTTATTCAGCATAGTCTAGTACTGTTTTTGCCAGTCGTTCAGTGGTGTGAGTGCCTTGATGTGTTTGTAGTGGAGTGTGTTTGAGAGTAATCTTCCATTCGGGGCTTAGATAGCACGAGAGGCAGAAGCAGCCACCTTCCACAGACAGCTGTTTGAGGAGCTGAGGAGAAGTTCCCGCCTGACCAGAGACCCTTCAGAGGCTGTAGCAGTCGGAGCTGTTGAAGCATCCTTCAAATGCTGTGCTAGTGCCATCATTATTCTCACTAAGACTGGGAGGTAAGAAAGTGAGGGATGCAGTCTGAAAATGTTCCTGAAGGTAAGGTCTAATTACCCAGGCTCCTAATTCTCTAACGTATATATTAAAAATCTTATAATTTTGCATGTGTGTGGTGATGTGTGTGGATATGAAGGGTAGAGAATAAGAGTCAGAGCGGGAATGACATTAGCCAAATTAATGGGTCTTGTCTGTTCACAAATGGATGCACTGGCTCAGAATGCGAGTTAATCATCTCACCAAGTCTTCTAAATGAATGCAAAACTAAAATTTGATAAAATTCTGTTCAACACTGTTCTACATAGAAAATGCCCATCTAGAAAATGTTACATCCAGTATGTGAGCTCTGTGTCATAGTAAAAAGCAAATATAACCAATTCTATTTGATGATCGGAGGTTGAACTGACGAGATGTTTCCCAAATCGCAATATTATAAATATATAAGTCATTGTGAGGACGATCCATTCTTATATGGAACACATTCTTACAGCTTGTTTCTAAGTGTTTTCAGATCCCTAAGAGTAAAGTCAACATTTAAACACTCAACATTAACACCTGGATACAAATGCTGAGAAGGAGGAAGGTTGATTTTTGGCTATAAAAATCAGGCACCTTGCTATAAACGTGGAGTCAACTGTCAACTCTTGGTCAAAGTTGTATGAAATATGAAACCTAACTTAGCTGAAGCTTTTCTGAAACAGAATGATGAATGGCACAGAATCAAATTGTGCAACATAATGGAAGAAACATAGAGATGTTACCCATACAGTTAGGTTCTCACCCAGATGTAGTGAGAACCTAACTGTACTTTTCATGCATAAATTCATGCAAACTTGAATGAGCTGAACAAACATTGGAAGAAATTCTTAATGAGTAATTTAATGTGGGAGATTAGGTCATTTGGATTGTTAGAATTTTTTATTTGCATATAGTTAAGTTTTTATGTTAATCTTTTGTCTTTGAAATATATTTACTTTTTACCAAGACATTTAACTAGAGTAAACATGAATTGGACTTCTTATTGTGACCTGGAGCCCCTGCACTCCCATGAGGCATCAGAAGTATCACCTATTTTGACTGCTTTGACTTTTTCAGACTTTTTGCTCAGAAATTTTAGTAACTGCATGTTGAAAATGAGATTCTACAATATTTCTAACTGTATGAGGTTAATTGAATTGAAAACTGTAGTGTTTGCTCTCTGTGTGAGTCAGAATCTACCAGAATAGGTGGTAGGACAATTTTACTTTGGTTTTCTGGGGTTTTCAACCATATTGATTTTGTTTTTTTCTTTTAATATTTGCAGTGTTTGTGTGTTCAATACTTGTGTTGACAAAGATGTGTGTAAACATGCATGGTCTAAATTTAGATCAAGTATATGACAAAGTCTAATTGTCCCTTTTCATTTTGAATAAAACTTCAAATGGGCCAAACAAAATTCTTAATGTCTACTACAGACTACAGATTTCATTTCACTGACGTCCAAATTATGCAGTAATGGAAAAAAATCCTTGTGTTGCAAAAATGTTAAGTTTTTTTTCTTTTTTTTTTTTAACCAACATTCTTCTGTAGTTGATGCTTTTGGCAACTGAAATAGTCCCATGCCTACTTTTTTCCCCATGAGCGCTAAATATTTTATTTAACTTGCACCCTATGTCCATGTTGTTGCTATTAACCTGTAGTATTGTCAAGTTTCAGTTTTGTAATCTGGTCTCATAATTGCACAGACTACTCAATTTACATGGGCTCTCCGAAGTGACAGGTCAACTTTTTGTTGCGTCAGATGTTTTGTATGGGGGAAAAATTGGCATAATCAGAGCAAATCTGCTGAAGTTACTATACATTATGTAACATTTTCTTCCTCAGTTCTCAGCTTCCCATGTATGCATGTGTGTCTGCAGGTCTGCCCACCTGCTCTCCAGGTACAGGCCCCGTGCTCCCATCCTCGCCGTGACCCGTAATGCCCAGACGGCTCGCCAGGCTCACCTGTACCGCGGGATCTTCCCTGTCCTCTACACCAAGCCCCCTCACGATGTGTGGGCTGAGGACGTTGACATGCGCGTCAACTTCGCAATGGAAATGGGTGAGCAGCTACTTTTAATGCTCCAACTTAATTAAATTGAGCAGCATATCAGAATTTGTTTCCATGTTTTTACTAAGAAAGGTTTTGATACAATTTTTGTTTTTCTTCAGGCAAAGCCAGAGGCTTCTTCAAAGACGGTGACGTTGTCATCATCCTGACTGGCTGGCGTCCCGGCTCCGGTTACACCAACACCATGCGTGTGGTCCTGGTGGCTTGAGCAGCCAACGCAGCTGCCCTGCACTGACCCTTCACATTTATCTGTCTTTCATTTTCACCATCCCAACCCCTCACTCCTATAAACACTCAGATGTTTAGTTTTTAGGTTCTCATGCAAATAATTAATCAGAAGACGACCCTTATGACCGAGCAGCTGCTTGGGTGGAAGCAGATTTTTTTTTTCCAGGCAATTCCGAATTATGTCTTCATTCCTTGAACAGATTTTTTTTTCTTTTTGTCAAAGCAGTTGTCAGAACTTCAGATTATTACACCCCAAACAAAAACAGCTATATTCATTCACTCCGACACTTGTAACATTACATATGAAAGCCTATGAGTGGAAGCATCTGCGTGTGCATGCATGTCTGCCTCCTGTTTGGGTGTTGATGGTTTTGGAGCCGACTAGTCTTTTTGGAGCGCCTTGGTGAACTGTAAAGAACAAACTAATGGCAAACAAAGGTCTCGACTCCATGACTCCCTAAACAGATTTTTGTGTAGTGCTCTCAGTATGAAGTGTCCTCTCTTATAGACCAGCTTTCATTGTTTCAGTGTATCTGTTAGTGTTGCACTCCTTACCGTCTCCAGACACTGTTACATTCTAAATTGTACTTGACTTTTGTGAAAGGTAAACTTCTTTATTTTGTTGTTTTTGGGACATTCAATTCTGCTTATATTTTGTCTGACTATAGAGATACAAAGTTTTGGGTGTCCAATCCAGAGGAGTTAATGTTTTGTGTTGTTGGATGTGTCACAGAGCCTTTACATTTCTTTGCATTCAGATAATATCCGAGGGGGAAAATTGTAAACATTTGATTTGGATCATGAGATCAGAACTCATGTTTAAAACCTCTCTCATCGTCTTCTCTGTTGGTGATCCACTGTAGCTGTCCTGCTCCTCTAACATGCTTTTGATTGTAATGCTAGAGACTAAGAACTAACTATGTAAAGGGAGATTATGATGTTTAGCTGGTGAATTGAGATGTCTCGTGAGACTGAGGTTCTATCAATAAAGTGAGCACCTATCAGAAGTTTCTGGCCTTTTGTTTTTGAAATAACTTAATAGGAACAGAAGGATTGAAAGTAAGCTCAAAGAAAGATTTAAAAAGTTTGGATTCAGAACCTTTTACTGAGCTTTATGAGGTATGACCTCTGTCAGGCCTCTCAAAACGAGATAACGCAGTAGCAGCAGTGTTGGAACACAAAGTCCTGCTGGATCTCCATAACAATCCATTTTGAGTAATTATTTCATCTTTCCGTGAACGCAGAACATTTACTGGCAGTCTTGGCTGTACACCACGCCCACCTGCTTACGGATTTCATCCTCCAGTTCTGCCAGCAGAAGAGAGTCTGAGTGAGACATGACTGGACTCTCCTTCAGCCCTACGGGGAGAAATGGAAGCAAAACCACATTTACTGATGCCAACTAATATTTGAATTTCTCCTGCCACCAATTGCCTAAATAACTGCAAATCAGTGCTTTTGTTACTTTCAGAGACACTGACATGGAAACAAACTAAGACGTACAAAACCTTTTGTTACCTTTGATCAAACACTGTCGGACTTCCTCGGCTTCATAGCGCATCCCTGTGCTGTTGTGGAAGTTCAGAGGGAAACAGGGTTCAGGCAAGGGATACTGGGTCTCCTTCCCATTCACAATTAGTGATGTGGGGCACCACATCCAGGCAGGGATCTCAAAAATATTGAAAAGAATAAGCACTATAAGAATGTTCCAACCTCACTGCATTTATCTGTTAACTTATCTGCTTTTTAAACTACCTGGATGGTGCCTTCGGTTCCAACAATAATGGCATCATTAGGAAGCTGTATACTGGAAGAGTAAGTAAACACCGCCATTCTCTTCTCTGAAAACTTCAGAGTTACGATCACAGTTTCATCCACCCCTGCAATTGAAAGATGGCTAGATAAAATGATTTGCATAAAAATAGACCCAATCCTCTGGTTAGCTCCTACCTGTGTCCAGGCAGACCCCGGTAGCCTGGATGCTCTCTGGCCTCTCTCCATTGTACACCATACACACAAACTGCAGGCAGTACATGCCAATGTTCAACAACGCTCCTCCACCCAACTCCTTCTCTACTACTCTTCGGTTGTGCAGAACAGGGACTCCAAACTCCGACCGAACCATTTTCACCTCTCCTATCTCCCTCTGAGCCAGCATCTTTCTAACCTCCACAGAAACTGGGAAGAAACGGGTCCACACGGCCTGGAGAGAGAAACGGCAGACGGAGAATCAGAACTGGCTTAATTTGCCAAGATTTTGTGCACAAACAAGGAATTTTACTTTGATTTCTCAAGCTCACATATGCCAATGTATTTTTTAATGTATTTTTATATTAAAATAGTGAAAATATGCTTTTTATGTTTCACAATAAGGCAGCTGACTGGTGTGGCTGTAAGATTCTTTATGTTCATCAGAGAAACAAGGTGAGGCTAGAAAGTTTCTGTGGTTGCTGGGTCTTGCAAATAGTGCTTTGTAGCAACAACCCGAGATAAAATAAATATGAACCAAATGGTATGAGAAATATTTTAGGCATTTTTGTAAATCGTCTCATGTTTGTTTTGAAGTTTTAAGTCGTTTCATGTGATTATTTTCAGGTTTGGCTGCACATATACAAAAGAGAGAGAACACAAAAATCCATAAAGAACTCCACAAACCAGGCTTTTCCTAAGGTGTGCGACAGATTGCTGATTTAGGAAAAATTGATAGATCCTGATCTTGATGTGAAAAGATTGGCTCATCCTTATTCAACCTAACTGGTGCTAGTTTACCTCCATGAAGAAGACTTGATTCCTTTTGGCAGAGTCCAGAATCTCTTTCACTTCTTTGGTGTTCATGGCCAGCGGTTTCTCACACAGAACATTCTTCTTGGCATTCATGAAGAGCAGGCAGGCCTTCAGATGGTGTGGGTGGATGTTCCCAACATACACCACATCTATGCAAATATTTGACGACGAAAGACAGAATTCTAGAGGATGGACTATTCAATTTGTCATAACATTCACTTTGAAGTGCATTATGTACAACAGCAAACATGGCAATCTCTGACAGATGGATACCGACCAACATTTGGATCTCTGGCCAGCTCCCCGTAGCTGCCATAAGCCGTAGAGATGCTGTGTTTCTTGGCAAACTCTCGAGCATCCTCCAACTTACGAGCTGCAATAGCCACAACCTGTAAGTATTCAGAAAATGACTACAATAATTGTCTAATTCTGAGAAGCAAACTTCTTATGCAACATTTTTGACGTACCATGTAGAGTCATTCCATTTTTATAAAAATTCTGCAGAAATGTTCGGATTTAGCAGTTTCATTTCTCATCCTGTAGAGGTCATCACTCGCATACGTTCACCTATATAAACAGGTGAACTTATGCGAGTTCACCTGCTTATAAAGGTGAACTTTAGGGATGACTGTGGCTCTGTGGGAGTAGTTGTTTGCGATAAGAAGGTTGTAGGTTCAATTCCAGCTTTCTCCTGTCGCCGCGCCCTTCGGCAAGGCACTTAACTACCGATCTGCATATTGGTGGGAATGGGTAAATGTGACTCTAGTGTAAAGCGCTTTGAGTGGTCAAAATTATTGGAAAAGCGCTATACAAGTTAAGTCCATTTAGTTACCTTAATTGTTACTGACTGATTTTTAAAACTAAAATTCGTTACTCTCAGACTGTACCAAAAAGTATTTCCTTTCTATTCTGTGGTTTACGGTAATAGTTTGGTAACTTGACAGTTTAGTCAAAATGTAAACGTATCACAAGCTCATTGACCAGCGCGTGCTGCTTTTAGAGAGTTCACATATTCTCAACACCATGTTTACTTGACTTTTTAAAAAACATATCCAGCAAACAGAAAAGACGCAGTTAAGAAGAAGTCCCAAGAAGTCACAAAGAGGCGTGTTGCATTTAAAGTACATGTTGAATTTCAGTATATATTTCAGGCAACTACTGACCTGATGGTCTTCAGCAGGAAGAGTTTTTAAAGCAACAGCAAAGTCATGACTGATCTTCCCCGCACTGCAGATTCCCCACCTGGTTGCCATATTGCTCAAAAGTTGGTTATCAGAAACAAACATTCATCGTTCCTTGCCAAAGGGTGGCGACAAAGCACTCATTTATGATTTTATGTTGTAATCACCAGCTTAGGCGTTTCGCTATTACAGAACTATGTATGATGTACTAATACTAATGCTTCAGAAGTGTGCAAAAAGAAAAAAAAAAAAGACTGGTCATCTTTTTCATAATAAAAGTATATTGTGCAATATATTTGGAAATTGTGGTCTAGATGAAGCGTGAAGCACATAATACATGTTGCTTGAGGCCCAGGATAAATTTTCCAATTTCTGATTATTTTGTGTTTTGGCAACTACAAAATCAACATTGTTACCTTGGAGAGAATGAGCGCTTCATGCTTCCGTCAGCTGATGAATGTTATGGAGATTTTGATGTCCTTTTCCAGCAGCACTATGACCTGCCCATACTGTCAAAAGTATTCGTACCTTGTTGGCCCACAAACTAATCATATATACAGAACTTGTGGAGCATGGCCCAGTGGAATATGAGACATAAAATCTTAAGATAGGCAGAAGACAATCTAGACTTAACACCTCACAGCAATAAAAGTTTATAAGTCTGTGATACGAGTAACTCAATTACAGAACTACAACTTTAAAAACATTACTTTGAGACACCTGTGTATTTTTAATTACATCAATATTAAATTCAACATAAATGCTATTCTATGCATTAAATTAAGTAAGCAGCAGTACAAATACCTGTTTCTATTGAAAGCATTTGTGTAATTTTGTTTGTGAACATTAAAACCATACTTTTTTTTTTCAAGAATATGCAGTAAGAATCTTAATCAATCCCAAGCAAAACATTTTACACCGTTATATTATAGATTAAAGAAACTTTTATTAGAAGTCTTCATTTAGACATGATCAGAAGTGCTTCCGTTTACAGTCATGGAACATTCATTGAGGTTTTGATTGTTTCAGTGCCTTTTACAGATGGTGTTGATTCTTATACATGCAGCAAAGTTCAAAAAATCCTGAGCCAATGTAAGCATACACCTATGAGTGAGGTATTTCTTATTTAACACAGAACTTGTGAGGTCATCCAAAAATTGGGAACATTGCTGTAGTGTCTGAGTACAAAGTGCAGCTGGATCACAGTAATCAGGTCATTTTCAGTTATAAAGTACTCTTCAGTCAAAGTGTGGATACCGAGTGTAAAACATTTACAGGCAGTCTTGGCTGTACACTACGCCCACCTGCCTACGGATCTCATCCTCCAGTTTAATCAGCAGAAGAGAGTCAGAGTGAGACATGACTGGACTCTCCTTCAGCCCTGCAGGGACAAATAAAGGCACAGTCACATTGTGTAGCTATTGATTATTTGCATTATGTTTTAGTCACAAGGTGCCTGGACTAAGAAGTCTGCAATATTTTATTATGCAGAGAGATATGTTGGTGTAGAAATGCGGAATTTCTACTTACCTTTGAGTAAACACTGTCGGACCTCTTCTGCTTCATAACGCATTCCTGTGCCATTGTGGAAGTTCAGAGGCAAACAAGGTTCTGGTAAGGGGTACTGGGTCTCCTTTCCATTCACAATTAAAGATGTAGGACACCACATCCAGGAAGGGATCTCAAAAATATATCAAAAAAGACAATACACAAAATACCATAAAATTTCCCATTGACATCGCATTGAATTGTGGACTCAACCTAACCTGACCTTGATGATTTACCTGAATTGTGCCCTTGGTTCCAACAATAATGGCGTCATTGGGAAGCTTCATGCTCGAAGAGTAAGTAAACACTGCCATTCTCTTCTCAGAGAACTTCAGAGTGACAATTACAGTCTCATCAACCCCTGTAATTGTGAGAGTATAAATGCTATGACAGACAAAGGCGCACTATATAAATAAAACTTATCTCTCTGGGTACCTGTGTCCAGGCAGACCCCGGTAGCCTGGATGCTCTCTGGCCTCTCTCCATTGTACACCATACACACAAACTGCAGGCAGTACATGCCAAGACTCAACAGAGCTCCTCCACCCAACTCCTTCTCTACTAATCTTGGCCTGTGCAACAAGGGAATGCCAAACTCTGACCGGATCATCTTCACCTCTCCTATCTCCCTCTGAGCTAGCAGCTTTCTAACTTCTTCAGAAACTGGGAAGAAACGGGTCCACACAGCCTGGAGACAAGGGAGAGCAGGCGGAGATGAATGATTATTAACCAGCTGGAATTAGGAATATATGACACCAATTTGTAACATTCAGTAACTTTTAGAGAAATTCTTTTTTATTGATTACTTTAAGGTTTTACAGGTATGGCTACCAAACAGCAAAAACAAAAACTGCATCCAAAAGGAATAATCATCTGGTGCACCAATGATGGAATGACAAGATAGCACTTTTGCACCTGCCTGGTAACCAAAGTACATGCTGGTCTATGTTCTACTGGTAGTTTACCTCCATAAGGAAGACTTGGTTCCTTTTGGCAGAGTCCAGAATCTCTTTCACCTCCTTAGTGTTCATGGCCAGCGGTTTCTCACACAGAACATTCTTCTTGGCATTCATGAAGAGCAGACAGGCCTTCAGATGGTGTGGGTGGATGTTCCCAATATACACCACATCTATGCAAACATTTGAAAATGAAAGCTAGATAGAATAGTAAAATAATAGACTACTCAATTTGTCATAACATTTACTTTGATGTGGATTATGTACATAAACAAAACATAACAGATAAACACTGACCTACATCTGGATCTCTGGCCAGCTCCTCATAGCTGCCGTAAGCCTTAGAGATGTTGTGTTTTCTGGAAAACTCCTGAGCGTCCTCCAACTTACGAGCTGCAACAGCCACAGCCTGTAAAGTCACAGATGATACACATTAATAATGAATACTTTAGAGGTAAAGACAGCCATTCCATTTGATTAAAAAATGTTTTTAGGCCTTACATCTTTTTGGCACTTTCACTTGTCATCCAGCAGAGGGCATCATTCATATAAACTCACTTTGTTTCACAGTTGAAAGAAAGTGACATTTGCCTGACTGGTCCTGAAAAAATGCATGACTGAGGCTGTTCAATTTAATTGTTAATTTCCAGTTCTCCGTTACTCCCAGACTCATTTTCCAGAAACAACTACATGTGTCCTATTCTATATTATACGGTAGAAGGTTTGGCAACTTGGCAGTTAAAACGTTTTACAAAATCGTTGACGGTCGTCTGCTTCATTTAGACACGGTTCAAAATCATGCGTGCTTAAATAAAAAATATATCTTATAAAACGTACGACGGAGTTAAGTACCCGGAAGAATGTTACTATGACACAAAGAGGCGCGTTTCATCTAAATCAAACGTGGGATTTATCTCTGTTGCAACAGGCGCACTCACCTGATGGTCTTCAGCAGGAAGAGTTTTCAGAGCCACAGTAAAGTCATGACTGATCTTCCCCGCGCTGCAAATTCCCCACCTGGTTGCCATGTTGCTCCAAAATGACTGTCGAGAACATTCACCGTTTTCCTCCACACGGGGGCGACAAAGCACTCATTTAAGATATTTAATTTCAAGCCATTTTAGACGATTACACAAGACCAAAAAACCTCTATTATGGTTTAAAGAAAAAACCCCGCAAAGCCTAGTGATGTAAAGACTAATTGTCATGTTCTGCAACCACCTTTTGCACGACCTTTTTTTTAACTTAAGACCGGGTTGGTTTATTTATTTAAAATTTTCTCTTACCAATGAAATTAGAAATGAAAACTTGCTGATGATATAATTCACATAAAACAAAAGCAAAAAAAAGCAAAAAAGGAAAAAAAAGTGTCTATAGTACTTTGTAACACAAATGTACCTGAAAGAAGAACTCATATATATATATATATATATGCTGCTGAACAAACATACTTTAAAGATGGGTTAAAGAACAGATTTGCCATTTTAAATTTGCTATAACATTTATTTCACAGATTATCAAAGATTTTACATTTCATTTTATTGTTGACAGTGTTCAGTGAGTATTATATTAATAAATCTGTATACAAAGCTGGTGTGTAACATGTAAATATAAAGAGATAACAGCTTCCTAACTGCTCTCATGTGGTTCAGAGAGGTCATCTTGAGTGGTTTATATTTCAAAAATAAGTTAATCAAAGAAGGAATTTTCTACAAAAATATAAACACTTTTTAATCACATGAAATGGACTACAGTGATCCCTCGCTGTAACGCGGTTCACTTTTCAAGGTCTCGCTGCTTTGCAGATTTTTTTTTTTTTTTTGCAGTTTTTTTTCACACTGCATTGTGTTCTGCGTCCTGATTAGATAAAAAGTCTCAGCGGTTCTTCTCTACGTGTGCCATTAACGTTACGCGATTTAAATATAAGTAATACATCTTGGCTATTCAGGAGATGAAAACTGAAACACTTTGAATGCCTACTGGAAAAAACTGGCCAGAGGCAGCGCAAAGCCCGACTGGAGGCTCGCTTGACGAGATCCATCGCTCTGCCGTAGATACAGCTGTGAATATCGCAAAGCAGCTTGGAAGAGAGACGGCTTTAATAGCATGACTCCAGACCACATTGAGGCCCGATTGATGCACACGCACATCCGCTGACCTGAAAACAGATTTTGCACTTTGGTTTCAATGTAGAGTATTTAATTATACTGTATAATAATTGTAAAAAAAAACATAAAATAAAGGTAACTACTTCACGGATGTCACCTATCATGGGTTATTTCTGTAACGCAAACCCCACGAAAAACGAGGGATCACTGTGTTCCTGAATTAAACAGAGTAAGTTCGTCTCCATTGTAAACTGGTTGTATTTAATCACAGCATGAATAAGTCGAACTTTTACTGGCAGTCCTGGCTGTACACCACTCCCACCTGCCGGCGGATCTCATCCTCCATTTCAGCCAACAGCAGAGAGTCAGCATGAGGCATGACTGGACTCTCCTTCAGCCCTGCAAAGAGAAACATACTGATGAGTCGGCTGTCTACCGACACAAATGCTCCACAGAAGTTCAGAGATGAGGAGCTTATGCAGTCGACTTTTAAACCTCGTTTTACAAGTTGTTAGTTGTTCACCTTTTCAGTTATGTTCTTGTTCAACCTTTTGTCAATACTTCCTATTTTTCCTATTTTCACATACACCCTCCTGCTGCATTGAACCACAGGCATCTCATATTTTATGACTATTCCTGAAGTGGCTTTTTTTAATATCTCAGCTATACGATGTTCGTAACATAAAGTACATTAGTTCACACAAAGACCTGAACTCATGGTTATTTATTGGATATGTACAACATCCAATAACAAAATCTATTTATGTGTGTAAATCCAACAAATCTAAGGGTCTTCTGACAACCCTGGGATTACTACAACCTTTACACTAATGTTTACAAAAAAAATAGAATAAAAAAAAAAGGTAGTGGAAATGTTTGTCTTCATCATTGCTCCTCTCCAGCATGTTTCTGTAATAGCAGAATCATCGTATTGCAGGGGTCACCAACTCCAGTCCTCCAGTCCTACCATCCTGTAACTTTTAGATGTGTCTCTGCTCAAACACACCTGGATCAAATAAACTGCTCGTTTCCAGCCTATTGCAGAGAGGAATGAATGCTGGTGAGGAATTCAGACATTTTGGAGCAGAGGTGAATCTAAAAGTTACAGGATGGTAGCCCTTGAGGACTGGAGTTGGTGAACCCTGTCGTATTGTTTATCATTTATCATGAAAAATGTTTCATGATAAGAATTTAGATTTATCGACTCCATTAAAAAACTGGCAATATTATCACATATGTTATTTTTGCTTTTTTCTCTAATGTTTATCAATAAATATTAGCAGAGCTACTTGATGCCATTAGCTGGTGTTTACAAAGCAGTTAATCCAGGAAACTCATTGATTATTCTTGGAGCTGTTCACACCCAATAAAAATAAAGACGACTGTAGATGTTAGCTTCAGCACAAGTATTAAGACGGTTTCTATACAGATATATTTGGTGTTTGAACAGTTAAAATAGGCAGTAATTATACTTGCTTTTGGAGGGGAGCAGAAATTAGTGGATTTTAGCCATTTGTGGTCAGCTTGGGTCACAAACATCACAAATACTAAGAGTTCAGAATATCGCCAAAAGCTGTCTGGGTTGCAAAAATTGTTAGCTACCCAAGTAACATGCCTTACGTATTCTGGGACACTTTATATCTAACTACGCATAAAATTGTTTTACAAGGTGAAGTGGTGAAACATGCTCTAATATTTTATTTTTTAAAAATGCTGATCGATAATTGACTGGTAGATCTTCCAAACCACTGTAAAATATTAAGTATTTCCATTATAAATTATGTTTCTATTTATGTACGATACACAGGGTGTCTGTATAGCCACCACAATATTGAACAGTGATTTAACTCTGCTGAATCTTGTCTGCTTGCGTTTATGAAACAGTTTGGACAGAAGCCATCCCCACAAATCACAACTCTGTTTTGATTACACAGAAACAGTAGGTTCAAGCACAACATCATCTTCTGTGATGGTTCTGGAATCTTAGAGGTTCTGCAGCTAATGGTACCAGACCTACAGAAGGCAAAATGCTGATGTCTCATTACCCTTGAGCAGACATTGGCGGACCTCCTCTGCTTCGTAACACATCCCTGTGCTGTTGGTAAAGTTGAGAGGCAAGTGGGGTTCAGGTACCGGATATTGGGTCTCCTTCTCATTAACAACCAGTGAGGTGGGGCACCACATCGGTGAAGGTACCTGGAGCATGTGCATCGGATTAAAGCTAAACCAGAGTTTGAAGACACTTCTAATTTCTTCTACATAAAAACACTCGAACGACTAAACATACTCAATGGTCTTTTTGAGTTGTTGTCGTGCCATCCTTGGTAGCTTACCTGGATTTTGCCTTTTGTCCCAGCAATAATGGCATCATTGGGCAGCTGGACCCCAGCAGAGCAGGTGAATGTCGCCATTCTGTTTTTAGAATACTTAAGAATGACAGCAACACTCTCGTCCACGCCTACAAGGATGTGAATATACAACACAGTGTAGACAAAAGATGTAAATTCTCAAAATACAGTCGCAAAAGCTGAAAATAAAAAGTTATAAGCTAATTTAGAGTTTCTACAGGGTTTATCAGGAGGTGAACATAGTATTGGGAACATTCTAATTAGATTACAATTCTGTTACATCAGATTTGTAAGGTATGAAATGATCAATTTTCTAAGTCTGACTTGATGTACTTATTCATTTTAATTTATGATGGTTAATCTACATTCTCAAAAAAAAGTTTATTGACAGCTCAAGGTTTGTGTGAAAGCAGAAGATGCATCAATCCGACTTTTCCTATTAAAAACCAAACTCCTACCAAAAATGGTAGTTAGGTTCTTACTTTTGAAACATTTAACAAACAGGGGGAAACGCATGTTTTAGAATTTGATCAATCAAACCAGAGACAAGTTAACATTTTCTGATTCCAATACTTGACAAGTTGATCAGTGAGTCTCAAGTCAAAATTTTAAAAAAGTAAGCAGCTTTTCTTTTCAATATTCATCCCAGGAGGAATCTGCACAAAATATAAAATCTTAACTCACTTGAGTGTAAAGTAGTATCTCACATAATGTCACAGCCTCTGAGGTTACATGAATGCCTCATCCTGTTAACTCCTTACCCGTCTCCAGGCAGATCCCGCTGGCTTGGATACTCTCCGGCTTCTCTCCGTTGTACACCATACTTATGAATTGAAGGCAATAGATACCAAGATCTAGTAATGCTCCTCCACCGAGGTCCTTCTGAACCGATCTTGGCACGTGCAACAGCGGCACACAAAAGTCGGCACGGACCATCTTCACCTCTCCTATCTCCCCCTGAGCCAGCAGATTTCTGATCTGCACAGAGGCTGGGAAAAAACGGGTCCACACAGCCTGGAGAGAAAACATGTTTTAAACTGTTTAACCTTTGAAGGTCTTCAAGTGTGTAATAGTAAACTGTATTCAGAGAAATAATATTTTTCTTCCTGGTTTGCTACATGCTTACCTCCATGAGGAAGACGTCGTTCTTTTTGGCAGAGTCCAGAATCTCTTTCACTTCCTTAGCATTCATGGCCAGCGGCTTCTCACACAGAACATTCTTTTTAGCATTTGTGAAAAGTTTACAGGCGCTCAGATGGTATGGGTGGATGACTCCAACATACACAACATCTGCACACAGGTCAAACACAAAGCTGAATGGTACTCTTCAATCTTTTTCAGAAATAACAGTATGAAATATTGAGAAAATTAAAAATGGATAAAGAAAACATTTAATATAGAGCAGGAGGTATTGTAAGGTTTGAAAATTAAAAATAAACTGAAAAACCTCTGGCAAATGGATACTGACCTATGTCTGGATCTCTGGCCAGCTCCTCATAGCTGCTGTAAACTCGAGAGATGCTGTGTTTATTGGCAAACTCCTGAGCATTTTCCAATTTACGAGCTGCAACAGCCACAACCTGCAAATACAGTCAGTTACAGTACAACCACCTTCCTGAGGACCTCAGTACACATTGTAAAAGTATTAAACTCCATTGAAATCTGTGGCATTTTGACATGACGGACAATATTTTCTAACTAAATGTTCTTTTGTTCCTTTTACAGCACATTGACCTCTATCACAATTTATCATGTTACAACAATAAATGTTGATCTATTTTGTTGAAAATGCCTATATTACTAACACAACATGGGGCATAAATATGCAGTGATGCACTGCACGTTTTTTTACAGTATCCCCTAAAAAGCTTGTTGCAATCCTCATCCAAAAGATGATTTTTGAAGTGGATTTTTTTTTTTTTTTTTTTTTTTTATGGAAAAACATCTAGACTTCCCTATATGGCCAAACCCATGTCGGGCCACCATGGAAACTGCTGACAAACCCTTTTGGGACCCATATTGTCTGTCCTCCTTTTCCCCATATGGAGCCCACCTAGGTATGCTGGCTGGGAGGTTAAGAGCTTCTACTGTTTGTAAAATTAAATGTCGACCACGGCCTGCAATTTGCAACTTTGTACACAACTCGCTAAAATCTACTGCATGCACATTTTAAGCCTGTCCGCTCAGCTGGGAAGCAAAAACAGATTTTTAACAGAACTTTTACTTAGAGAATAACTCGTAGAAATCCCGTCTGTCTGCCATAACAACTCCCGACATAATGCTTTGCACCGAAAGACAGTGTTTGATTTTCCCTGCAGCTTAACAAACCCACCTGATGGTCTTCTGCAGGAAGAGTTTTCAGAGCCACAGTGAAGTCATGACTGATCTTCCCTGCGCTGCAGATTCCCCACCTGGTTGCCATGTTGAACCAAGTGTCCTCAGTTTCTTCTTGTTCTTGGTTTTACTGGCGGTTGGCAACAAACTGTTACTAGCATTACCGCCACTTACTGGTATGGAGTGTGGTTCGTGATGGTGTGTTTATCTATATCTATCTCTATATCTACCTATCTAAATATATATACACATATATTAGACAAAAAATTAATGAATAAAACAAATAACAACAACAATATAATAATAATCAGTGATTCTTGAGAATAGGGACATAACAGGTCCTATGGATAAAGCACAAAATTTGAATAAAATATACACAAAATATAATTTTTTTCAAATATCTGACTAATCTGGGTCATGTGAGCACAACAATATATATTTTCCTGGTATTTGCTGAATATTTTTTTATTTTAAACATTGTAGTCGGTGGATGATGTCTGTAAAAGCCCTTGTCCAGGAGCAGAACTCAATACATTATAATAGTTTAAAATAATTAAAGAAATACTAAAATTATATATTGTGACAATTAAGTATAAGTAGTCATATAAATAATTATAAAAGTATCAATAAATTTAATTAAAAATCATTTTTATATATTTTCCAGCTCCAGCGAAATTTGTCCCACGTTTTTGTCAACACCGTCAGACATAAACAGAATGTTAAAAAAATCAGGCATTATTGGGGGGCACCAGAACTTCTGAGGACCCCATGACCTCTTCCTTTCTCTTCCTTTGCTAACATTGCTAGTTAGCTCTGGTTAGCTTATTTTATTCTTTAGTTTTTTCTTCTGTTTTATTCCTAAGTTGCTTGTCACAACCATGATGTGTCAACACCTGACAATTTACAAAACTTTGATGAAATTTTGTGAAATAAAAGCTTAATTTTAATATACTGTAAAGATTTCATGGAACTGATGAGCTACAATATGGCCTCCTTCAGAATAACATTATATAAATTGAGGGAGGTTGGCTTTTTGTCAACTCCGTCAGAGTTTTTCTGACTCTTTCAGTGAAATTGTTGTCAAATCTCACTTAAATGTGCAGTTAATTCATTTTAATGTATTTTACATAAATTGCATTACTTCATATGTATCAAGTTTTTCTTTTTACTCACTAATTTGTCACCATCTTCAGCTCTGTGTCAACTCCGTCAGATGGACTTTTTGTTGTTTTTTGTTTTAAATATTTCTTTTGTTTCTTGACAAGCATTTGTCTGTAAAACTGAGTAAAAATATCACTAATAGGGTCATTAAAAATTATTTTAGAAACAATTAATATGTTTAAACATTAGCATAACCATCGCTAATTTGCAATGCTTGTCTCTTTAAACTCAAGAGAAAAAAGTGAAAATTACAACAATACATGAGCCTGTATCAAAAGTATTTCTCCGGCCTGAATAACCACAAACAACAATCATAAACCCTTAAGAAATAAACAAACAAATAGAATACAGAGCCTTTTATTCCACCCACAAAATTTTATCTACCTTTGCTAGCTGTTATTTGAAAACAAACCTTTTCAATTAGTTCTTTATTAGAGTCATCAATCACACATCTTACAATGACTGCTTTGTTTATCTGGAAAGGACATATGAATTAAATGATGCTGGAGCTCAACACAGTTGGTCATTTTGTTTATGATGGGATTTTTTTTTATTAAATATGTGCTTTTATCTATGTTTTAATAAATCATTCATGAGTTCCAATATACTCATTACAAAAAAAAAATTTGTGACAATCCAGAGACAACAAAATTATTTATGAAGAATTCAGACAGTTCACATATTTATTCTAATTTATTGATTGTGATAGTAAATCCCAAACAAAATTGTTCAGGCTTATGTGTGATCTGCTTCTTCTGCTCACTGTGCTCTATGTGCCCACTGGTGGCGAACTGCTGCAACTACAGACCAATGCATTTCCTATCTCGAGCAGAAACGCACCTAAATAATATAGTAAAATAAAGATAAATAAAGTAAGAAAAACAAAAGTCTTTAAACAAAGTAAGAAAAGTTAGGGAGTGCAATCATCTCTAATGTTCACTCTGTCACAACAACTCCCAAGCTGTGTGAAGCTGACACCCCACCCACGTCAAAAAAAATTCAGCAAATAGTCTGAATGGTTAGTGCTCCGTTTGTGCCGTTAAAATTTTCGTTTGTGCAGTTTTGGTTTCTGAGATATTAAAAATTATTTTTTAGGTCATCCAGAGTTCACCATCCCCCCATATTGCTCAAAAACAAACCAAAGTGGGCTACTTTGTTAGTGCTCCGTTTGTGCAGTTAAAACTGTCGTTTGTGCACCTTTCGTTTTTGAGATATTAAAAGTTATAATTTTGGCCGATGACGTCACCGTCACCCCAAGCATGAAATTTTTTGCTTTACCGCTGTTACGTCGCCACCACCAACTGGTATGTAATGTGGACCACAATGTCACCCAAGGATTATATTATACAAATGACTAGATCTGATTTTACTTTATTTGGTGCTTTCAGAGTTTAAGATTTAAGTATAACTATCCCCTAATTAAATGTGTACACTGGATTTGTTTTTCATCAAAAAATGTGATTGATGGAAGCAGAAATGGGAGCCTGAGAGCCGGTTTGTGCAGGCCCCTTTGAGAGCCATAGGTTTTACTCTACAAAGTCTAGTGATGTAAAGATTCATCGTCATGTTCTGCAACCACCTGTGGCACAACCATTTTTTTTTAACTTAAGACCAGGTTAGTTTATACATTTATATTTTCTCTTAATTACCAATTCAAAGACAACTGCAATTTGTCAGAAAAGATAACTTGCTGCTGATATAATTTATATAAAAAGCGAAAGTCTCTATAGTCCGCTTTTGCACAAACACAATTTAACACATTCAAGGAGACGAACACTGCTGAACACACTTTAAAGATGGGTTAAAGAAAAACATTTGTCTTTTTTTAGAACTTTGCTATCACATTTATTTTACAGATGATCAAAGATTTTACATTTCATTTCATTGTTGACGGTGTTCAGTGAGTTTCAATACATCTGTATGCAAAGCTGGTGTACAACATGTAAATATGAAAAGGTAACAGCTTCCCAACCTCTCCTGTTTGAGAGAGGCCATCTTTAGTGGTTTATATTTCAAAAGTTAATCAAAGTTGGAGGTCAAGTAGTGTTGTTTCCCTACAAAAATATAAGCACTTCTTAAATCACATGAAGTGAACTATTCTTGAATTAAACAGCAAGTCATTGTAAACTGGTTGCATTTAATCACAGCATGGAAAAAGTTGAACTTTTACTGGCAGTCCTGGCTGTACACCACTCCCACCTGCCGGCGGATCTCATCCCCCATTTCAGCCAGCAGCAGAGAGTCGGCATGAGGCATGACTGGACTCTCCTTCAGCCCTGCAAAGAGAAACATATTGATGAGTCGGCTGCTACAGACACAAATGCTCCACAGACGTTCAGAGATGGGAGAAGCTTATGCAGTTGACTTGTAAACCCTGTTTTACAAGATGTTAATATTTCACTTCAATTATGTTCTGTCCAACTTTTTCAGTACCTCCTATTTTTCCTTTTATTCCCCACATACACCCTCCCGCTGCTTTGAACCCCAAGCATCCCATAATTCAAGACTTTTCCTAAAGTATCCACCACTATATTGAACAGTGATTTAACTCTGCTGAATCTTGTCTGCTTCAGCAGTCATGAAAACAGTTATCAAAATAGTTATGAAACTGTTTTGACAGAAGCCATCCCCACAAATCACAACTTGGTTCTGATTACACAGAAACAGTAG